>NC_041399.2:108929172-109229172 GCF_900747795.2 Erpetoichthys calabaricus | reverse complement strand
AATGTTCTCGAAAGCCATAGGCTGAGTATAAGTGAAATTCTGAATATTAGGGTGTTTATTCAGAGAATAACTAAACAAATTATTATCAGGCTAAAACATCTGCCATCCATTAGTGATCCAGTCACGATGTTGCCTTATCTGGAACATGCAATCACTCCTTGAAGTTTATAGCATTGTTTTGAGTTTTGTTTACCTGGAACCATTATTACCTGTTTTTAGTGAGTGATTGATAAGGTGAAGGTCAGGTACTGTGTGTGCTTGGTTGTCATTGTAATTTAGTATGTGCAACCATTGTTCTATGATTATTTTCTATACTTGTCATTTGACAGGGACTCAAATAATAGCAGCCCCCGAGTGTTGCTGGTTGGACAGCATTATCTCTTTTTCTGCTTTCTTTGAGTATGTATGAGACTCTGCATAATTATTTGGTAAATATCTTGAATAAGAACCTCAGTATTCCTTCATTAAATGGTTGAGCAAAGCATACTGAGAGCTAATCAAACAGGCAAACACAAAAAAGTGAGACATTATTGCAGAGTGGCGTATGTTATCTGTCCATTCATCGAGTTTGCAGGAGGTAGGAAGCAGAAGGTTATTCCACCAGCATCAGGCACAAAGCTAGTCTGATGTAAAGCACCCATAAAACCGTATTAAGAAAAATGTTTCATTTTAAGGCGCTATGTCGATGAAGAACAATATGTGTGGCTACCTGCATTTTCCAAATCTGAAAGGCAGAGGCCCACTTTTCTAAAGATTTCTAGTACTAGGGTGTTGCACTGTGTTAGACATTATGGATGTAGTGAGAAGTCAACCAAAATGACGCCTTTTATTGGATAACTGAAAAGATTACAATATGCAAGCTTTCAAGGCAACTCAGGCCCCTTCTTCAGGCAAGACGTAACCGGATTAATTACATCTTGCCTGAGGAAGGGGCCTGAGTTGCCTCAAAAGCTTGCATTAAGGTTTCTAGTAATAAAACTACAGAAACAAGAGTGTATGATATACTGTACACAAGACAATACTGCAATTACGAATACTACTACTACAAACACATGCTCATAAACTCTAATACTGAGCTCATTTAGACTTAAATTAACAAGTGTACATATGGAGAAAAAATAGCACAGGAAACTCTGCATATTATATTAAATTATAATATGACATGGTATTCTCAAACCTGCTTAATCTAAGTAGGAAAAGTGGGGATATATTTTACTGTATTATATTAGACATTCCAAAACTTGTTTAATCCGATTCAGGATCATGAAAAGGTGCATCCTATCCCTGCAATACTGTATGCAATGTAGGAAACCTTGAACTATGCATAAGACCTTTGCAGAGACCACGAACACACACAATTCTAATTTGCACACTGGGAACAATTTGGAAAGGCACATTAACCTAACCTGCACATCTTTAGGAATCTGTTTTATATTATTGCCAAGAGATTTTGTCAAGTCACGGCCTCCTCTCAACTATTTTCAAACACGCCTACGGTCCACTCAACTCTCATTTGTGTGGATGCTTTTGTCAGACACAGTTCCTGCGCTCTCAACGTTTATAAATTTTTACATTTTCCTCATTTAAAGTCATTTATGAAAAGTCTTCAGTTTCATCCTTCAAAGAAGCTTTTCTGGACAGTATTTTTAGACATACAATCTATTTGTTTCCTTCGATGTAGTTCTTTTCTGGACAATAATTTTATACTTTCTAGATGACACGTCAACGACTAAGTGAAGAAGAAAGGGCAGAGCGTCAAAAAGAGGCCCAAAAGCGTGGAGAGAAAAGAATGAAAAAAACCGATAATAATCTAAGTGCAAATTCGGAAAATAAGGAAAGTAATAATCAGCCCAGACCAAGTGGAATTGAAAACCTTGCAGGTCCAAGCGAGGTCGGAAATAAAAGACAAAGAGTAAAAGACAAAGTAGAACGTCGTAAAGGAGTTCAATAACGTTGGCACAATACACATGTAGAGCAGGTTAGAAATTATGAAATTTAAACTATGGTTAATTACTCACTGTAATGTAAAATAGTTAGTTCTATTATGCATATGTAACAATTCCCATGAAAATAACAATCTGTTTAAATTGTACATCCACTTACCCATACGTGAGTGGCACAGCCATGAAGTGGCTGACGCATAGCTCCTGCCCAGGTGTTGGCGAGCGAAGTGAGTAGAGGGCAGAGCCCCCTAGTTATATAGAAGGATCCAACACTGGATGGCATGTCAGTCCATCACTAGAACTGTGTTAAAATATTATTTTGCTTTAGTGCAATGTAAATAACAGGGTGTTGCATTTAAAGGAATAAAGCAATACTTTATTATTCTGTTGTCTATAGATTCAATTAATCAAGCACCATAATGGTAATATGCTCTTTGTGAGACTGCCAGCTAGGATATTCTGAAATAGACCTCTGAAAAGTTTGATTAACTTAATTAATTTGGCCATTATAAAAATTGCTTTATCCAGTAGAGCACAAACATTTATTAGAGTATGAGTATAACAGAAATCAACATCCATTCCCAGAACTCAAATAACGTAACTTAGGGTCAACAGAACCTGGGGACTATCAGATGCTCAGCAAGCACCAGTACTAGACAGTGCCAGTTTATCATGCCATAATGAACAAATCGACATTCACTCAGTCACACTGGGCCAAATAGGACTCTGTAGGCACCTAAGTATCAGAAGAAAAAAAAACCTACACATACACAGGGAGACCATTCAAATGCCACAAGAATGATGACAGTCTTACAGGGATCAATTAACCTGTGCACCAAGTGGACTGGAGAGATGGTTACACTTATTATAATTACAGGTTTCCAGTCTCTTTCTCAGGATAGAGCAAGTCTTGCCTGAAGACCCCTGATGTCAAGTCCTCGTCTTTCCAATTTGTTTGACTGTGTCCATTGTTGCTTAATGTTAGTGCATAATCTCAGCAATGTAGTTATTTTTAACACTATCTTTTAGTACATAGTGGAGAAGCAGCTGCTTTTGTTTAAATATTTTGCCTGTCAATGCTTAACCTCATTATTACTTTAAGCACACAGGATGATGAAAAGAAGAATAAAAAATAAAAATTACAATAAAAGCATATGAACCCAGCATTTGTTATATACGGCCTCCTAAATAGCTGATTGAAAAAAAATGTAATTTTGTGCAATTTTATTACAATACATACAGCTACATAATGGATACTATCTCTGAAATGAGTTCTTGGATATATAAATGATAAAAAACAAATAAATCACATTCCTGTCATCGCATGCACTAAATAATGAAAACCACACCACAAGAAAAGTATAAAGGGTGAGCAGGGCCATTTCAGAACATGGAATGGTCTAAATATATGAATATGTATTTATAAACCAGTATTGCATGCCCTCTAAGCTTACTGTCAAGACAAAAAAAATCTTGGCAGCTCACACACACACACAGACAAACTGAGTCATTCTTTGTGACAAGCTTAAAAGGATACTTTCCAGACTCTTCTTTTTACTTTTAAGAAGATTAATGTTTTCTCTACATCTCAATGTGGTTTGACATTTAACTACAGAGTGTCAGAAAAAATAAATAATGCTTACATACTTGTACATTTTCTTGTGCCTTCAATTTTTAGAAAAAAAGAAAGAATACAATTATTATTTATTCCCAAAATCAAAGAATTCATTACTATACCTATGATCATAGTGAGTTTTTTTCCGAGGTGGACTCTGCTTAAGGTGTCTATGAGGTGAGTTTGGGACATCTCTAGGTCTAAATCTCGAGTCAGAACAGACTTACTTTAATAGAAACCAATTATATTTTCAGGCAAAAAGCAAAGCAAAAGAATAGGAGAAACAAAAACACAACACACCATATTCATACCAGTTACATATATTTTAATTCTGAAATGAGCCCAGGTGGAAAAGATATGCTTTTATCTGATTAAAAGCTTTAAATTGACTTAATGTGAGTAAATCAGAGTATGCAGATGTGTCCTATGGTGGACTAGAATTCCATTGAGGTTTGCTTCTTTCCTGTACCTATTTTATGTTATTGAACAGCTTTCGGCTTAATTAGACCCAGTACTTGAAGAAACACATACAGAAAATGAATTGACGGATTTGTGCATTGTCTCTTGTGAAACTGGTGAAAATGATGAGTAAATAGTAATCAGTATATTACTGTCATATGCACTTTGAAAGATTATAGATACATGGGATTGATTCTGCTCCCTTTACACTCATATTGTGTATACTTAGGTTACATTTTAGTACAAAAAGACAGATAAAGTTCATTTTCGTACTCATAAGACTTTTAGATTTTGATTTTCCATTTGCATTTATCATACTGCCTTTCTAAGTATTCATTGCTTCATAATCTTTTTTTCTGAAATGTAATACCACACAATTTTCTTTATCCTCTTCAATATTAAACTGCATTTAAAATTAATCTGAGTTGTCTATGTACTTGACATTAATGAGACGCTAAGTCATATATTTTTAGAAAATGCCCTGGAAGTACAGTAGTTATTAAAATACCATAGTCTGACTAGTCGCAGAAGGGAGGTCTGTTACATTATAGAATATGTGGGGATTATCAGACCCTCTAAATATGTACTTGGGTCAAGACTGCTGGGACACTTGTGGCCAGAAGTTTTAAGAGTTCTAAGAGCTCCACAACTTTCAGACAGCGAATCTGACTCCAGAAGTGATCCTTTGGAATCAGCTGACCAGGCTAAGGGTACATCTGCCATAATTAAGAGAGGCCAGGGTATTGACTTAATAAAGTCTGGAATTGTGTACAGTTTCACCATTTTCTTTGTGTCCAGGTAACTCTGTAGCATGTTTATAAACATTTTTTACTTTTACATGTCACCTGGTAGTGACAATACCATCAGTTAGACTCTGATGGAGCAAGGACAGATATTATTAAGTTATTCTTAAACAACAGTGGGTGCTGATCACCTGTTTGAATCTTTTCCATACAAGACCAAACATACTAAATAACAAAGTGACTGAGATTTTTAAATACTATAAAAAGGAACTCAGACATTTAAATTTACATTTAATTTTATTTGCTTGGCAGATGCTTTTATACAAAGCAACGTACAGCAGAGGTAAACATAACCAAGTAACATTAGGCTAGGGCCTGTTTGTTCAACAAGTGTAATAGAACAGGTAAAAAAGTTGATTTCCACAAGTGAAAACATGTAATAACTTATAATTTACAATCAAAAATTATAAGTGATAAAGCAATTAAATGTAAAACAACAAATTAACCAACAATAGAAAAGACCACAGAGCATTTTTTTTCTTTTATCAATTATACAGATATTCACAGAGCAGATGGGTCTTCAGTTGCTTAAATACATTGAGGGAGTCAGCAGTACAGATGGATGTGGGCAGCCCATTTCACCATCTAGGAATCACACAGGAATAGAGTCTGGATTGAGACTTGATACCATGTAGAGGTGGCATCACCAGATGCTATTCCCTGGCAGACCTGAGTGGGCAAGAAGGAGTATAGGACTTCACCAGTGTCTCCATATATACTCAGTTGCTGACCCATTGACTACCACACATCAGCAACCTCTCCAGGTCCTGCAGATATCTTCTTTACAACATCAGGAGAATCCGCCCCTTTCTCACTACAGAGGCTACTCAGCTTCTCGTCCAGACCTTGGTCATCTCTAAGCTGGACTACTGCAACTCTCTGATGTCTGGACTTTCACTAAAGGCAACACGACCACTTCAATTGATCCAGAATGCAGCTGCAAGACTCATTTTTAATATTCCCAAATTCTCCCACACTACACCTCTGCTGCGGAACCTGCACTGGCTCCCTGTGGCTGCCCGCATCAGGTTCAAAACCCTAACACTTGCCTTTAAGGCCAAAACTGGAACTGCACCACCTTACATATCAGCACTGGTTAAGCAGCGTGTCACTTCTCGCTCTCTCAGAACATCAAGCACTGCTCGTCTCGAACCACCCTTACTTAAAAGAAGAGGATGACATGCATCAAGACTCTTTGCAGTGTTGGCTCCTCAGTGGTGGAACGAACTTCCTCTTGCTGTACGAACAGCGGAGACCCTCACTGTCTTCAAACATCGTCTGAAGACACACTTCTTTAAACAGCACTTGGGGGACTAAAGTCCCCATACTCTTTTCTACCCTTTTCTCAAAAAAAAAAATAAAAAATTTTGTACTAACTTACTATTTTCTTCTAGCATGGTTTTGTGTACAACTTGGTCAGCGGTAACTTGTTTAATGACAGTAGATTTAATCCTAGCTTTAAAGACTGAAGAACAGTCGTAGATTACCAAGCACTGTTGTAAGTCGCTCTGGATAAGAGCGTCTGCTAAATGATGTAAATGTAAATGTAAATGTACTCTGTAGGCACACATCAGGGATGTGAACTTAATGCGTGCTGCTACAGGGAGCCATTGTAGCGACCTGAAGAGAGGAGTGACCTGTGCCCATCTCATCTGGGTAAATACAAGAAGGGCCACTGCATTCTGGATCATCTGCTTGATAACACATGTGGGTTCTCCTGCCAAAAGCAAGTTGCAGTAGTCCAGACACAATAAGACCAGAGACTGGACCAGATATTTCCTAACTCAATACAAAAGAAATATATCAATATTTAAATTAAAGTAAGTTCACAAAATTCTTAGTCAAAACTAAGCTGAAGTTAATACTAGAAATCTATACACTAGAAAAATGCTTGCCAAGCCATTTTTGAAATTTTCCAGCAAAGTTTACAAACTACTTAAACAGGATGCTCATTTTATATTAAATATAGCAGTGTTCTATCTCACAAAGGATAGTAAAAAAATAAATGAAAAATGACTAGGAGAACCATAGTCAGAGAATGGGCAAAAAGTCAAAACGATCGAGTGTCAAAATGGAACCCAGAACCAGAAATCAGTCAAAAAAACAAAAAAAAACAAGAGCAGAGATTCAGAAACTGGAAAGAGTAAGAAATAATATTCTTTTTCTTTTTTCACAGTGAAACAAAAATTTACCCATCAAATTCGTAATTTCTTAGGACAATCTTAAAACCCTTGCTCTGGTGATAAGACCAATGAGCATGAAGTAGCGAATTCTGGGAACCATTACCCAGGAAATGGCAAATAGAAAAGGCTCTAAAATCATGGCATCATGGCAAAGTGTAAACAAATTATATGCTTCCTAATCTGGCCAGCTACACCATTTCTGACATCAAACTCGAAATCCTTGAACGTGAAAACCTCAAATTCTATAGAAATATTGCCAGGAATATATTCTGATAAGACTAAGTAAAAGTATAAAAATTCCAGATCCCATCAGGTGGCTGTAGTAATTGATAATTAATAATCAATAGAACACCCACCCAGGAATACGCAAATAAATGTGTGAATAAATGTGATTTACTATGCTGTCCCAGAGGAACGCCAATCTTCTTCTTTTTCTTTCGGCTGCTCCTGTTAGGGGTTGCCACCACGGATCAACTTCAACCATATAAATGTCAAAAATGGAAAGGTGAATTTTAACTTGGTTAGTTAATTATCAGCAAGACTGGTAACTAATCAAATAATTCAGCAAGGATCCTACTTTATTTACCTTACCTTTCTCTGTTTGTTGGTAGGGGTCACCATACAGTATATGTATAAATAGACAAATGAGACTGAATCAGACACATTTGACAGACAAATATATAACATACTAGTCATTTAGCCCATTACAATAACGGGCGCTAGAACAGTAGTGCATAAACATTAGCAGGAACAGTGTATAATAAATGGCAAGGGACTTTGACCTCATTCTTTTTGTTGGTCGTATTTTTCTTTCTTTCAGCCTTTCTTTTGTTGATGTTTACTTGCTGAGCTGACCATTCTTCATGGGCTGCCATCGTGTATTGTGTGTCTTTAATTTTCTGTGACAGTAATACTGTCTTGTATGGCTCTATTCAATAAGGGCGTGCACAAAAAGGCGAGCTTCAAAAGGGCGACCACAATTGAGCGCGGCGAATAAAGGCATTCGTAGATAATTTAGTTCAAATGGCTCTGGAATATGTGAAGAGCAACAAAGGTGCAGATCTTTATTTACGCGTGCCTTTATTCGCTGCGCCCAATTGAGGTCGCCTTTTTGAGGCTCGCCTTTTTGTGCGCGCCCTTATTGAAGGATACCGTCTTGTATGCCTTTAATCTCCTCTGACAGTAATACTGGCTTGTATGTGGCTGTAATATGCGTCACTGTATTGTGTACCTTTTAATTTCCTCTCGCAGTAATACTGGTTTGTATTTCCGTAAAACACCTCTAACTTTCTCTGACAGTAATATTGCGCATCGCACTGTGCCCCGCGCATGCGCACTTCATCAGAAGACACCCACACACGGACACCTGGACGCACATAGGGATTTTATATATATAGATAGGCTGGCTGTTTGCTTGCTATTTACAGTTTTAGTTTATTTTGGCACAGATACATTGTTTTACAAAACCAAGTCTTTAAAGGTGATGACTGATGATGTGTGGAGTTGTTGCTTTGTTGCTGCTCTGGGTTCAAGTGGAGGATTCTACTTCGGTTGAAATGCACTCTTTCTCTTTATTGCATGATCCTTTATTTGTGGGTTGTGGCGCTTTTTTCAGCTAAGCCATTTTCTGTGTCATCTGTAACTCATTCTGGCACAAGAGTTTAAATGCTGAAGTTCCCTTCTTGAAGTGATGGCTGCTTCTCAGCCTTTTCAGCCCACTGGCACACAGTTTGGTGTAGCAGAAAGGTGGTCAATTTTATTTTTTAGCTTCATAGAGCAGGTTTCAGATGTTTTCAGTCATTTTGCAGATTTCCCCCTCTCTGAGAGAACCTCAGAGAGGGTACCCCCTAAGAATCCCCAGAGAGTTCAATGAGAATGTACTCAGATGAGATGATGCAGAGAGTAATGTACAGTGATGTATAACTTTTTGTGATTGGATTAAGCTCACTTTGTTACAAAATCAGTGCATCCTCATAGCCAACGTCTTCTGTCCATCAGAATTGTCGTTCCTTGAATAATAGCTCTTTATTCTTGCTTAAGTCCATTTTGGGCCTTCTGCCTCAAGAAGTCCTCTGGAGAGATTGCAGTGAAACTTTGACTTACACCTTTGTTATCAGATGAAGTCCAGGAAGATCCTGGTGTAAGATGGAGTTTGTCACTTAGTTTGGAATGCAAGTGGGGGATTTGTGCCTGCACCTCTGTCAAATCTGCTGGTATGCCACTTAACCCTAGCAGAATGGGCAATTCCAATTTTGTCTTACATGGCCATGTTGTCACAGAGCAAATGGCATATGCATCATGTGCCTACTAACCATATAGCATCATGGAGATCAAACACAAAAGTGCAAAACCCATGAAACCAGAAACACCAAAATACAGCACCAATGAAAATAAATGCACATGATGGTAACAAAGTCATAGTAAAGAACAAAGTCATAGAAAAGTCATAGTCATAGTAAAGAAGTGAAGTATAAGTTCAATATTGAAGAAAACCAAGTTAATTTAATCGAAAGACTGAAGAAATCTCGTTCATCAGGAACCTATTTAAATCAAGGCTAAAAACATACTGTTATGATCTGTTCAAATGGGGATGGATAACAAGACTGCCATAAAAAATATTTTTTGAAAAAATGTATTGAAGAACCATATTCCAAAAAAAGTAGTCATAAATTAATAAATTAACAAAAAAAGAACTCAAAAGAAATAAAGCAAGACATGACTAGTAAATATATCAGAAAAAAATATGTAATGATTAAACAAAATAATAAACAAAATAGAAAACACTAAAGGAGAATGAAAAGAAGGCAATACATCTAACTACAGGAATTAACAACCAAATTGAGAAAAAGAATAATTGTCCAAGCCAGCTTTACCACTTTAAGCAGCCAAGGCAAGAGCCAGGCTGACTGCCTGCCCCAACTTAATAGTGAGGAAAATGGGTAAAATCTAAAAAACTGCATGAAACAGAGCAATGACAAAAAAATGTAAATCCTCTAGCCAATGAAGACATAATACCCATGAAGACATAATATAGTATTTTAATAATTAAAGATTTTTATAAGAATTTAAAAACGTTCAACAGACAACAAAGACAAAAAAAGGAAAAAAAAAAACAGGTTAGGAAAATTTGAAAGTGAAAAATTCCAAATCCAATAACCAGAACAGTATATTAAGATAAAAGACAAAAATCTGGGAATAAAAAATACAAATTTAAAATCAAAAAGCCACACAATGAGAGAAATTTTTATCAAAGAAGCCATGTGACTAAACATTTCTACAGTTAACTATAGATTAACCCATCTTTAGGATTTTATGTCCAGTAAATTACTGCATAGAAGTCACCAGATTGACTTAATCATGTTTAAATATGGCTTTTTGGATAGTTAAAAAATAGAGGTACATATACAAACACAAAACATGAAAAACGGCATAAATCATCTACTTATTCTATCCTGGCCCACTGAACTATATTAAATGAATAACCTGGAGTTACTGTGTCCTGTCTAAAGAGTGAATGAAGGAGGGTAAGCAATATTCTAGAGAGCAAGTGAGACTGTGATAGTAAGAGCTAAGCAAGCTAGAGGAGAAAATCAACTCAAAATATACTCTCTCCTTATTTCTCGTTGATTTGGGCTATGTCCTCATAGCTATATTTTAATTTAAGAAAGGTCACTTTTAAACAAAAACTAACTATCTTGGAAACTGGTACCACACAGTTTTAAATAAAGCTGGAACCTTCTCTAGGCACAGTCTGTTTGAAGATGTCCTGAAAAACTACAAAAAAATGCCCAACACACTCCTTCAGTAACTTAGGGTTAACACCATTAGGCCCCGCAACTTTGCCCTTCCTGAGTTTCCTTATGTCATAATGGTAACTCAAATTTAAAAATTTCTTGCTTCTTCAAGAAATTTTTCTCTTATTAGATTTAAGGCTTTCTTAGGTTCATCTTAACGTTGGGATTATTATTTCATTTTCATTTCTTTAAAAAGTTCATTAATTAATTAGAATTATTAATTTATTATTTGCAGTTTTCCACAATACCATTTTGAATTTGTTGTGGGCACAGTCATGTTGAATTCTCATCATTAAGACACAATCCTAGGTTTCTAGGGGGCATTTGCTGCAATATGTAACATTAATTAACCATGATAGCATTTAAACCGTACCAGTTCATTTAGAGGATCATCTGAGTTTCTAAAAACAAAGACTTATTTACATTTTGCAATGCATTTGAATCATGTTGTTTATGATCTCACGCTCATTTGACTTTTGCTATTTGGTTGTTGTTTTGGCTTTGGTAAATCTCTCATGTCTGTCTTTCTACTTTCTGACTTGTGCAGGTTTCCTGACCTTGTACTTTTCTTTTTTTTCCCTTTCCCAGTCCTTCTCCTTTCTAACACGGACAGCCTTGCTGTCAGTACACCTTAGCTCTTTCCTCACCTTGTCCACAGCAAAGCTTAATCCTAGGAGGATGATAGAATGATGACTATAAATCCTTGAAGCTGATGCTTGAGGACAAAGATAATGGTAGTTGATATGCAGGGTGTATATAGAAAGTAGAGGGAAGGAGGGTGTGTGGACATGGTTCATTAATAATGTGGACTCAAGGTGAGGGGGCGGGTCAGGGGCAGCAGATTGATGTGGCACCTTTGTGGGTGAACTATGAGCATAAAGGCTGTTGTCAAACCTGTTAAAGAATTGGTTTAACTCATTAGCCCTCTCCAGACAGCCCACATCCCTGATCTACAGTTAAAATCTGTGATGTTCCTCATTCCTTTACAGAACACTATGTTGTTCCAACTTTGACTTCCAGTTCTCTCCTGTGGTTTCCTTCAACTTCCTTAAATCCTTTCATGTAAGCAATCTCTGGCTCTGTTTTATTTCCAACCAGTCTCCAGCCCTGAAGGTTCCCTTTTTACTTTCTCATATATGAAGTATAGGGAAAGTATTGTAATCATCCAAAGATCTGATGTTGAGATTTTGATGTATCACAAAGTTTTTGACCTCACTGACTATACTCATATTATACTATACCCTATACTCAGTAGAAGAAGAAAGTAGAAGAAAACCTGTCAATCAAAAAATTGCCTGTTCAGTTCTTTATGAATTTTGACACCTATATGACTGCTTCAAAGAGGTTGGGATCAGGCACTGATACAGCATGTTTTCGCACTCACCACACAATGAACTACCTCAGGAT
The DNA here is from genome assembly GCF_900747795.2 of Erpetoichthys calabaricus. Lineage (NCBI taxonomy): Eukaryota > Metazoa > Chordata > Cladistia > Polypteriformes > Polypteridae > Erpetoichthys > Erpetoichthys calabaricus. Next base: position 109,216,968 of record NC_041399.2, on the reverse strand, counting down.
CCCAAATTAGGACCCAAGCGCAGATGTCCCGCACCACATTAGTTCGAATGGAATAGAACATTGTGTGTGTTTTTTTTTTTTTTTTACAGTGGCAGTAGTCCTGCCACAAACCCCCAAGTTTTCCCTGCAAGTTGGAGGACCTGCTTGCAGGGCTGGATGCAGGTTAATGTCACACCCTTATTTGGGTGTTTTTCAATGTAAATGCTGTTTCAGCAATGTTTAATTTATTTCAAAGCATGTAATTAAAGTCTGATTTGTAAGGTAAACTCTGAGTGTTTTTCAAAGATTTTTAAAGAAATCACTACCTGTGCTTACTGAAGCCATCCTTTGTGGTCTCTGGGTTCAGATTCACTATTATTAGACCTTTACTCAAAATAGACAAATAAACGTCCAATCACAAATGCCTTTGTGGAAATCTGACCCAAAAATGCAAAATAAAGGCAATTATTATGTTTTATTTTACCTTTTGTCACTAAGGAGAGTGATACATATGTAAAACCCATGCATATCTATTTGTCAGAACCACTGTAGATCCTCTGAGTTTTAGCCCAATTTATAACAACAGCAAGCAGGGGGCAAATGTACCATCAGGGTATTTTGGGTCTTTTTACTTATAGATCAATAAAAGTATTAATTATCCGTGAGTCTAAATGACTTAGGGGGATCCCACCCTCAATGAAACGATCAACTATCTGCTGTGACAGGTGGCCTCTGCCACTCCAGAGTCGGGAGGGGAGTGGAGGCAGAGGAAGAAGAAGGAGAGGAAAAGGACTATGCTATATATTGGCACTTTGGACTGTATTGTACTGGAGGGAGCGAGAGAAAATAGCTCCTCAACTGTAAATAAAACGTGTTGTGTGTCAAACTCATGTCTCTGCCTGTCTGTGTTGGTTTAGGGCAGCTGTACGTGCACTGGTGGTCCACACTGCACACCAAAATGACCATGGGGTCCCCTTTTACTCTTCCTGATAACTATCTGTCACAAATTACTCCTGACACTCTTCTCCACCAACTCCACCTTGTATGCACTCTCTTTTTCACCTCTCTTCCACAATCCCCATTACTTTGTACTGTTGATCCCAAGTATTTAAACTCATATACCTTTGCTAACTCTACTCCCTGCATCCCCACCATTCCATCAACCTCCCTCTCATCTACACACATGTATTATGTCTTGTTCCCACTGACCTTCATTCCTCTCCTCTCTAGAGTATATCTCCACCTCTGCAGGGTTTCCTCAACCTGCTCCCTACTCTTGGTACAAATCACAATGTCATCAGCAAACATCATAGTCCACGGGGACTCTTGTCTAATCTTGTCTGTCAGCCTGCCCATCACCATTTCAAATAAGAAAGTGCTCAGAGCCGATCCCTGATGTAATCCCAACTCCACATTGAATGCATCTGTCACTCCTACACACTTCCCTCGTACATATCCTGTACAACTCTTACATACTTCTCTGCCACTCCTGACTTCCTCATACAATACCACAACTCCTCTCAATGCACCTTGTCATATGCTTTCTCCTGGTCCACAAAGACAGAATGCAACTCCTTCTGGCCTTCTCTATACTTCTCCATCAACACCCTCAGAGCAAAAATTGCATCTGTTGTGCTCTTTCTTGGCATGAAACCATACTGCTGCTCACTAATCATCACCTCCCTTCTTAACCTAGCTTCCACTGCTCTTTCCCATAACTTCATGCTGTGGCTCATCAATTTTATCCCCCTGTAGTTACTACAGCTCTGCAAATCCCCCTTATTCTTAACAATCGGTACCAGTACACTTCTTCTCCACTCCTCAGGCATCCCCTCACTTTCCAGATTCCATTAAACAATCTGGTTAAAAACTCCACTGCCATCTCTCCTAAATACCTCTGTGCTTCCACAGGTATGTCATCTAGACCAACGCTCTTTCCATTCTTCATCCTCTTCATAGATGTCCTTACTTCCTCCTTGCTAATCCATTGCACTTCCTGATTCACTATCTCCACATCATCCAACTTGCTCTCTCTCTCATTCTCTTCATTCATCAGCCTCTCGAAGTACTCCTTCCATCTTCTCAACATACCCTCATCGCTTGTGAGTATGTTTCCATCTTTATCCTTTATCACCCTAATTTGCTGCACATCTTTCTCAGCTCGGTCCCTCTGTCTAGCCAATCGGTACAGGTCATTTTCTTCCTCCTTAGTGTCCAACCTCTCATATATCTCATCATATGCCTTTTCTTTAGCCTTTGCCACCTCTCTCTTTACCTTGTACCTTATCTCCTTGAACTCTTGTCTACCTTTCTGCATCTCTCTGACAATCCCACTTCTTCGTCATCCTCTTCCTCTGTATACTCTCCTGTACTTCTCCATTCCACCACCAGGTTTCCTATTCCTCCTTCCTCTGTCCAGATGTCACGCCAAGCACCCTTCTTGCTGTCACCCTTACTACTTCCGCTGTAGTTGCCCAGCTGTGTGGTAACACTTCATTGCCACTCAGTGCCTGTCTTACCTCCTCCGTAAACTCAACCTGCCCTCACTCTCCTCCTCTTCTTGATCTCTTCTTGATCATCCTACAGACCATCATCCTTTGTTGTCTAACTACACTTTCCCCTGCCACCACTTTGCAGTCTTTAATCTCCTTCAGATTGACTCTTCTGCATAGGATATAATCTACCTGCATCTTCCTCCACCCTTGTATGTCACCCTATGTTCCTCTCTCTTCTTAAAATACATATTCACCACAGCCATGCCCATCCTTTTTGCAAAATCCACTATCATCTGACCTTCTTCATTCCTCTCCTTGACACCATACCTACCCATCACCCCCTCGTCTCCTCTGTTCCCTTCACCGACATGTCCATTGAAATCCGCTCCAATCATCACTTTCTGTCCCTTGGGTACACTGTCCAACACTTCATCCAACTCACTCTCTAACTCTTCTTTCTCATCCATCACACGCCCAGCTTGCGGGGCATATGCACTAACAACATTCATCATCACACCTCCAATTTCCAGCTTCATAATCATCACTCTGTCTGACACTCTTTTCACCTCCAAAACACTCTTGACATACTGTTCCTTCAGAATAAGCCCTACCCAATTTCTCCTCCCATCCAAACCATGATAGAACAATTTAAATCCACCACCAATCCACCTGGCCTTACTTCCCTTCCATTTAGTTTCTTGCACACACAATATAACAACCTTCATCTCTCCATCATATCGGCTAACTCTCTCCCCTCATCAGTCATACTGCCAACATTCAAAGTTCCTACCCTCATTTCCACTCTCTTTAGCTTCCTCCTCTCCTCTTTCCTCCGGACACGTCTCCCCCCGTTCTTCTCCTTCTTCGGTCAACAGGAGACAAATTTCCGCCAGCACCCTGTTGGCTAACAGTACTGGTGGCAGTCGTTGTTAACCCGGAACTCAACCGATCCAGTATGGAAATCTGTATTGTACTTTCCATGAAAATTATGGACTGGTGAGACACCCCTTGCTGGAATTCTACACTTTAATTGGTTTAATTAAACACCAAGTACACACATCTGTTTTCATTTTTCAGAAGAGATTCTGAATGACATGAAGTGGTATCAGAACAACCACCCTGACTTATATGATCATGAGAACTTTACAAATTTACAAAGTGCATTTAGAATAAAATCTCATAACCCCTCAAATATTTGTGCTAGGGGAAAGAGTTGATACACTATTCAACAGCATAGAATCTGCATTCTTCTTCCTGAATCTGAAGTGCAGATGAAATTGTCATAAAGGGCATAGGCAACAAGATGAACTGGCATTCCATCACACAAAAGAGTAGATTCAGAGCCAAATGCAGGTAAACCTAAAAATGTCACGGTCACATATATATTCCAACTTTTGGGGGAACACATAAGGCACAGATAAGGTACTCAGCATCAGCAAGTATCACATCAGCACAGTGCTAAATTAGAGTCAGAAGAGGGGTGAGAAGAAGTCCTACAGTGTAACTTAGCAAAGCAATGAGTGCCAGTGAAGACCCAAAATTGACCTGGCCACTTCTGAGGCATTGCTGGAAAGTCTTGAAGCTGAAATCATGTATCTGAAATTCCATTTGCAGCATTAGTATGGGAAAGAAAACAGCTAAGAAACTGCTGCCTCTGCACTTCCACCATCGCTTCTCCAACTCACAAATTTCAGTGGTCTCAGGTCTTCAGTGTAGCTTCAGTCACATGATGCTGGGAAAAAGTGTGGCAAATTGATTTGCTACTGACACCAGGTGAACAGTGAGTAGAGGTGCTACAGAGAAGCACTTGAGGGAGCATCTCAAAGATGAGCTCCACATCTGGAATGTCATTTTACAGCATCAGTTCAGTGAAGGAAGGCAGCCAAAAGAAACATCTACAGCTTCAAACAAGAAACTTCACTTGACCACATTTGATGGAAAGATCATTGCACAGAAGTAGTGTTAAACACCTCTGCTGCTCTGTTTGACAGCACTACACTCAACAGCTCTTCTGCACCACATGACAATGAAGTATTCAAGACTGCTGCTAACAACACCACTCTGCTGTTTCAGAGAGTTTTTGTGCTATTCTAACAGGTGGGAATTAGTCTTTAGGAATGCATCAACTTCGAAGAGAGGGCTATGTAATGGTGTTAACAGGTTGTTTCAGCCTGGGGTTGAGTTGCCTTCAGTATGAGCTAGCATTCTATAATTTAAAAACAGCAAACCTGCATAGTCATAAATGACTAGTGCAGCAACAACAAACTGTCTTAAGGACAGAGCTGTCTAAAAGAGCAATGTAAACAGCAAGAAACCACTTCCAATTGTCACAAGCACCACAGCGGTGTGACACTAAAGTATTCTGCTTTAATATTTCTGACGTAAAATTTTATAGAGATGGTTAAAAAGGAGCTTGCAAATAGAAAGGTACTGTGGGATGCAGTTTTCTGACCACATGTCATAATATATACCTAAATATTAATTTACACTGAAAAATGCCATGCTAATGTAGAAACATATATACTGTAGAAAGGTAAACAAAAATAAATATCATAGGCAATAAATTATTTTATTTGTTGTGCATTTTGTCGATTTTCCTTTTTATTTTTGTGTGAAATGTTTTTGCTTTAAATTTCACTAAAACTTTTTAAATGAAAACACTTGGATCGTGGAGTTTTCGTGTATGTATCATAGTAAGTGCTCTATTCTTTCCAACAGCTGTAGGATTTTGGAATTATTGAAAAAATGCAGTTACAATTAGTGTTAGCTTTTATCATTATTATGACAAAGCTGAAAACTGGCTAGACCAGAGGACTGACTATTCAACTAACACCAAGATGCTCACAATTATCCTAAAAAACTCAAAATGCTGGCATTGATAAAGTTATTATTAAAATTTATAATAGTCTGAAAATCAAAATAAAAGTATAAAATATGCTCAAAATTGTGCATCAAAACTTCTGAATATTTCACAGATGCAGTAAAGAATTAAATATAACAGTAAAGAGTCATAATAATAACTTAGCCTCCTTTTTGGAGCCAGTCCCAAGCCCAGATAAATGGGGAGGGATGCCAATAGGAAAGGCATCACGCCAAAACCTATAAACATTGACCCCACAAAGAAGTGGAAAAAGATGAAGAGGAAGAAGAAGAAGTAAGCAGTAATAATAATAATAAAGAAAACCATAACAATAAGCTAGAGATGGTGTAAAATGAATAAAAACATGTATTCTTCTTAAAGCATTTTCAGGACAATTGCTATTTCAATTGTGTCATTGTGTTGCTATTTTGTTTGCTGTTTTTCTATGATACTCTCCCATTTTGTCAGTTTGCTGCATGGGCACAGCCATTTTGTTTGTATCATTGACCGCCCATTGCTACTTACATGGTTGGTGACCTGTGGTGTCATCACTCGTCCCCTTTCCTCAGAGTTTCCAGGAATCACTGGCCTATATATCTTCCATTACAATTATTTAGGGTGAATAATATGGTTGGGTGGCTATTTGTTCTGTCTGGAAACCAAACAGGGTGGGCTCCTGTTTTTATTTTCTCTATTTCCTTTTACCTTTCACTAGCTGATAGTTTGGGCTTTATTATTGTGTATTCATTTATGCAAAACATACATTTTTTTTTACTAAACTTCAATACAAAATGTTGGCACAAAAAGAGAAATATTCAGAACTCTGGTAAGATTATTATCCTGATTATTTTGAAAGATTATCTATTAATTTCTTTGAACATAGACTCTTTTTATGCTTACATTGTTGAGGATAAAGCAGCTGAGTTGAGGTTGCTGTTTCTATGTTGTTGCGATGGTCAGGGAATCATGCAGATTTTAGTGAATTTGTGTCACATCTCATGAGTTTTGCTATCAACTAACTTTTTTTTTCTGATAAATATTATTTCAACAGGATAAATGGGTTGCTATGGGGGTTGTGTGGTCCCAGAATTACTAATTTATATGCCACTGCCTTCAGAGAGAGATTCATTTTCTCTGCACAAAACAGTTTGAGGCTGAGGATAATTTTTGGAGTCACTATACAAAAGTATATCTTTTTTAACTGGAAGAGTGACATTCTTACATTAAAAGATTTCCACAAATTTTTTAAGAACTGTGACAATAACATAATGTTTAGAATTAAAGTTCAATGGGTTACCTGTTCATTTTTGGTTGCAGTGAACTTTATACAGGAAACCCCTTACTCATACTGATTTGTTGTAGTTATCATCCTAGATCTTTGATTCATAATCTGCCTGTTTCACACTTCATTTATTATTGACCACTTTGCTCTAATTTGTGGGACTTTATGATGTATGCAGTGGATATGCAGCATTCTTTTTTAGATCTAGGCTACCAGCTACTCATTTTTGGTATTTCATTAGAACATTAAAACAACCTAGATGGGAACAGGCCACTAAGCCCAATAAAGCTTGCCAGTCCTATCCATTTAATTCTTCTAAAGAAACATCAAGTCTAGTCTGGAAAGTCCCTAAAGTCTTACTGTCTACCACACTACTTGGTAGCTTATTCCAAGTGTATATCGTTCTCTGTGTAAAGAAAAACTTTGTAATGTTTTGTGCAAAATTTACCACTATCCAGTTTCCAACTGTGTCCCCGTGTTCATGATGAACTCATTTTAAAATAACAGTCTCGATCCACTGTACTAAATCCCTTTATAATTTTAAACACTTCAATCATGTCTGCTCTTAATCATCTTTTGCTTAAACCGAGAAGACTCAATTACTTTAATCCATCCATCCATTTTCCAACCCGCTGAATCCGAACACAGGGTCACGGGGGTCTGCTGGAGTCAATCCCAGCAAACACAGGGCACAAGGCAGGAACAAATCACAGGCAGGGTGCCAACCTACCGCAGGACACACATAAACACACCACCACACACTAGGGCCAATTTAGAATCGCCAGTCCACCTAACCTGCATGTCTTTGGACTGTGGGAGGAAACCGGAGCGCCCGGAGGAAACCCACTGTGGTAAATAGCCCAGACACAGACAGACAGACACCATGTTAAAGTCCACCACACATTTATTTACACTATATATAAGGTCCATTCAATGCACAACCCAATGCCGCAGCACCAATCACCCCAACAGTCCAGGCCTCTGTCCACAATATGTCTTCAGGCCGCCTCCTTCTCTCCTCTATCTCTCTCACTCTCAGACCTCGTCCTCTTCCACCCGACTCCAGCCTTGATTGAAGGGAGGTGGCCCCTTTTATAGTTACCCGGATGTGCTCCAGGTGGTTCCCGGCAATCTTCCGCTGACGTGCCCCTGTGTGGCGGAAGTGCCGGCTGTCTCTCTGGAAGCACTCCGGGTGTCTCTTTTCTTCTTCCCCCCAGCACTTCCTGGTGTGGCGGAAGTGCTGGGGTCCCAAGTCCTCCAGGCATGGGGACGCCCCCTGGCGGTGACCACGGGCCCCTACAGGGTTGTGCTTCCAAGCATGGCATGAGCCCTCCTCCTGTCCTCCTGGGCGTCCCGGCTGGGTACCACCCCCAGCCACGTGCCACACCACGCAGACACGGGGAGAACATGTATACTCCACGCAGGGAGGACCTGGGAAGCGAACCCAGGTCCCCAGGTCTCCCAACTGCGAGGCAGCAGCACTACCCACTGCGCCACCATGCCACCCCTATTACTTTAATCTTTCCTCATAATTCATCCCCTGTAGCCCTGGAATCAGCCTGATCGCTCTTCTGTGGACCTTTTCTGGTGCTGTTATGTCCTTTTTGTAGCCTGGAGACCTAAACTGCACACAGATGAGGCCTCACCAGTGCATTATAAAGGTTGAGCATAACCACCTTGGACTTGTACTCCACACATTGTGCTATAAAACCTAACATCCTGTTAGCTTCTTTAATGGCTTCTGAACACTGTGTGGCAGTTGATAGTATTGAGTCCACTACGATTCCTAAATCATTCTCATAAGGTGCACTCTCAATTCTCAGACCTCCCAACTAACATTTTTACTTCCTATTTGTAATACTTAATATTTACTGACATTAAATTTCATCTGCCACAAATATGCCCAAGACTGTATATATATTGTATTTTTTTCAGCTGTTCTGAAGAGATATGCAATTAAGAACTGTTTACATGACAGTAAACTTGACTTGACTTGGGTACAGAAATATGTCACATACACTGTTTCTACAGATATTCAGTGTTTTAATAGAGCATCATAGTGAGCCTATGCAATACAACAATTATAAGTAAAATATTCTTGCACATTGGACCAATTAATTCAAATTGCTTTTAAATTCAATGCTTAAATGTAAAAATGCATGCATTTATTTGTTTTAAACTATTTCAACTGTTAATTGTACTATTTTTATAACTGTTAAAATAGTTACTTATGGTGTAATTAAGTATGTGTTTCAGTATGGATTTACAATGTGCAGTACTTGTTTTTCTTTTACCAAACATATACTCTAGAGAAATAATGAACTGTACATTTCTTTGCACAAAACTGATGACTACTTTGTCAAAACTTATATTTTGTATTGCAGAGATTTGAATGCTAGAATTGCTGAACTCGTTAAATGTTTGTAATTTATAACACAATTTAAAGTATAAAGTGAAAGTTTTTTGTCCTTTCACCAGATGCTTTTGATACCGGTAATGGGTTTTCTCATGAGTTTTATGTCATCACTATACTGCAAAAAATGCATATACAAAAACTTCATAAAAAACTTTAAATGGGAGTTGTTTTGCTTTTATTTAGCAAAAATATCTGCCAATGGGGTAAGCAAAATTTACTTGACAAGATTTCTTAAAGTAAGCTAAAATAATGTATCATAAATGCAAATGTTTTGATAAGTCAATAATTATTACAATAAGGAAAACTAGATTTTATGTCATGATATAAATACTTTTCACTTGCTTAGATTTCATTTTTACAGAGTAGCCTTTATTTCTGAATGTGCTTTTAATGCATTGCTCATTGGATATTCACAGGTGAAAAACCTCAAAAAAGAAAAAAGAAAAACCTGTTTTTTCTCTCACCTTATCCTGTTTGTTCACTTTATGGTGGTTATTGATGTTTCATGTTACACCTTATATAAAAAGGATTAATGAATTTCCTGAATTTTCCCTGTTCACAAGATAAAATAGGTGTAACCTTAATATTTTATTACTTATTTCTGGTAGAGTAAGCTATAATGCAGTGCCTTCACTCTGTTCATCACATAGGGTTTATAATTCTGATGTGCTGTCTATCTGTGTTCATACAATACATGGTTTGCAACTTAATTATAAATAGATTTCTGTGTTATAATCATTTTCATGCATGTGCACAAGAGGATCACCTTTCAGCCTCACCTAGTGCATGTGGTACCATACTAGTACAAGAGGGAGCACTGTCACTAATAATCTTGTTTCCTTTTTTCCTCATAGCCTCGAGAAACCGCCCCTTGAGAGCAATGAAGCCAATGAAGCTCCACCCCTTCTGATGTCACTCAGTATAAAAGGGAGATGCTCCTGGAAGGTGGAGTCTCATTTCAGACCTGACTTCTGTAGTGAACACACAAGAGTAAGAAAATGCATCTCTGGAAAAGGACTGGTTCAAGGGAATTGTCCCAAGCAAAGAGTCCGAACAAGCACACGTTTTCTTTCCAGTTACCTTTTTTTCTTAGAATTGAATGGAGTTTTGCCCAGTTAGTACCCCAAGCATTTCGCTTTTGCCCTGCCTCACCATTTGCCCTGCTACACTATATACAACATTGTATCTTTAATTTTATTTAATACTAGACATGGTTTTCCAAAGTATCTATTAGAACCAATTGATTTTTCTTTGCACTGTATATGTTACTATAAGAAAAAAAATACTTCCAGAAAGAGTATTAATTTATATTTTGATTATATCCCACTGTCAGTATCAATTAAACATCTAAATAACTTTGATTGATCTTGCTCAGTATTTAAAAAAGACCTGGCTCACAGGGCAGAGCCTTTCTTGTTATTCATAGGATAAACAAAATTACTGCGAATGGAAGGCCAGGTGCTTTAGCCAGACAACTGTTAGAAAATTTCAATGATCTGTGAAATGTGAAGACTAATTATTTGAAGTGAGTCTAAAGAAAAGTTATTTTCACATAGCCTGCTTTTACCATAGGTGTCAGTACAGATATTCATTATGTCCTTTTGTTTTTCACTTTCTCCTTGAGGACCTTATTTTTCAGACTGTTACTATTACATTGCCAATTATTTTCTTATCAAATCTGTTCACAGGAGATGAGTGAAAAGTGTCACCACTAATTGAAAACAGTGTCAGACTAACTTCCATAAGGCAGTTCCACAAACAAGTAACTCAGTACAGGATATTGAGCTGAGTGTCTTCTAACTATATTATGTTAATCTACTTAAGAAAGCATGAGTAGCTGTCTGGTTTAGATTTAATAATTTCATTTCTGCGAGAACAGTGGATCTCAGAATTCTAAATTCCAAACAGTTAGTTGGAGTATTATATTCCTTGCTTGGCATAACTAGGGTACATTTTCTTTGATGTTTTCTATGTTGAATTTTTGTGCAGTACTTGGAACCAGTGTAATACGAAACAACTCTGAATGGGATTCCCGTGCATCACAGGGCATACTTAAACACTCAAGCTTGATACCAGGCCAGCTTAAAACTCCACTAAGCCTGAACCACATTTCTGTAATGTGGGAAGAAAACTGAGTTCTTTAAAGAAAGAAGAATGGAGACATGAGGAGAACATACAAACACCACTCATGGCTGTAGAACTGTGAAGCTCCAAACCTGTGTACTAACTACACATCAGTGTCATATGTTTAAATTTATTTACTCAGTCATTGTCATTGGAAAGAAAATACATTGACCTTAAGTATTCCTATTTTTTCCCTTATGTCCAAAGAGAGAGAGATAGATAGATAGATAGATAGATAGATAGATAGATAGATAGATAGATAGATAGATAGATAGATAGATAGATAGATAGATAGATAGATAGATAGATAGATAGATAGATAGATAGATAGATAGATAGATAGATAGATAGATAGATAGATAGATAGATAGATAGATAGATAGATAGATAGATAGATAGACTTTATTTGGCTTTAAATAAATACATACATAAATAGATAGATAGATAAATGAATAAGTACTCAGTGTTAGTATGTCAGAGAGAGGATGTGCAGAATTGTTCATTATAGCATTCAGTTTTGTTCTAATTCCCTATTTCACCACAACCTCTAGTGGGTTCAGAGTGTGTCACATAACTGAGACTCCCCTTTTAATTAGCTTGTTGATTATGTGGGTCTTTCTTGAAGTGATGTTACCAGCCCAGCACACCACTGCATTTAAAATCACACTGGCCATCCCAAAGTTGTAGAAGATGTGAAGGTTGTCACTTCCCACATTAGAGCAATGCAGTTTCCAAAGGAAGAAGACCCTGCTCTGCCCTTTATTATATAGTTCCTCTGTATTCTGAGACCAGTCCATCATGTCATTAATGTGGACCACCTCTACATCCACTCCCTGAATAGTGACTGGACATAGAGGCTCTTTTGTGCAGTGAAAGTCAGTTTCTCTTTCAACTGAGAAACGAATCTCCTCCTGACTCCTATACTCTGACTCATCCCTTTATCAATACACCCAAAAAGTGTAGAATCATCTGAGAATTTCTACAAGTGATGTGACCTGATGCTATATTTATAGACAGAGGTGTATAGAGTGAAGAGGAAGCAGGAGTATTCATTGTGGTGCTCCAGCGTTGCTCACATCTGTATCAAAAACACAGTCCTTGAATCGCACAAATTGTGGTCTACCTGACAGATAGTTCATTATATCCATGACACCATTGGCTCATCCACCTGAATATCTCTAAGTTTACCCCTAAGGGCCAGAAAATACTTGACTTGACATGCGTACTTTATGTAACTCTGTAGGATTCCATCAGGTGGCAGTGCGAGAAATAATCACGGTGAGAAAACAACATACGGACTCACTGTGTTGTGAGTTGAGGGAGGAAAGATGTTGACGATTAAACTTCTTTGCATTCTGATGCTGTTCAGAAGGTGCAAAAAAAGATGGCAACAGAAGATGGTACATGAGACCTTAAAATCTATTGTGATGGAGAATATGCAACGCTTGTATTGCCTATGTGAGAAATGAAGAAAAGCCCCATGAATACTTGCGTATATCAGCATTTCATTTTGATGATTTGCTTCACTGAATCAAATCATTCATCAAACATTGAAGCTTGCACATTGATCCTATACAAGAACTCCTTTGTGTGTGATAATATGTCAGACCCTTAAAAGATTTGTTGAAATAGTCTATAAATCACTTATTAGATCAAATAGCAAAATTTATAGCATTTTTAATAAACATGCCAGTTAAAAGACAAGTTGGCAAAGAATGTTGTCTCTTTCAGTAAATATTACTCTGTACTGCATTCTTCCAAACCCTTCTAGATACAAAGGTTTGGAGCCATTTCAAAATGTTAGCTTTTCTCTTGCATTTTGGGGTGTTCAGTTAACATCACATTACTTTCTTTTTGAGATGATCAGCGTTTAGAGCTGACAGCTAAGGATAAGACAGCAGACAGTGCTTTGTTCTTTTTACAATAGTAAGGACCATCACATTTATTGCCATGTGTACACAAAATAGAAAAGTTCTTACTTGATATCTGACCAGATGGCAATACAGCAACACAACCACAATCAGCAATGTAACTAGTGAAATGTGAACCTTTATTGAAACCTCTACAGTTGAACTCAGTTATAACTAATGCAACTTTGGTATAAAATTGAACTGAGAGGGGTCCTAGGTTGGAAGAGGTTACACATACCAACCTGGCAGTGAAAAAGTATGGTAAGATGGCAGAACATTCCTTTTCCCAAAGAAAAGATTTTCTGGTTCAGCTTAAAAGAATTACAGAAAAGTAAAGTGAAGTAATTAAAGCTAGAAAAAATACCAAAGAGCTCACTGTTGCTTATTTTACATAGCTCAACTCCTTACCACTTAATGGCTCAGGTGTCTCAGGTGCAAGCAAAAACTGCAAAGCACAGTCCCAGAGTGTTGTACTTCGACATTCTGTAATGCCCTTTTTAAACAGACAGTAGCATGGTGCAATTGTATTGCTTACAACATATAACACTGAAACTAATGATATATTGTTTTCCAAAGAAAAGTCATATGGGAATACATCCATTCATCTATTTTACAAACTCATATTTTCCACTGCAGTATTGCAAGTATGTATGCCCTTTTCTCGAGGTATCATAGACAAGCTAGATACCTAATCTGTTATAAGATGATACTCTTTATTTACCTTTTCTTCTTCAGTATCTTAAATGTCATTGGTCAACATTAAAAAATAGAAAATACAAATGAATTTTTAACATTTTCCTTGGTACTTACCATAATTAGTTGTTTATTAAGGATGCCCCCTTGCTGCTAGATAAACAAAAAATACTGAAAGTGGCTCCTCAGTCTTCAATCATATTTTGAGATTGATTTCTCAGATTTAGGTTTTAGTATTTAGGGCCTGGATCAGCTTTTTTGTCACTAACACACTTTTGTTAGTACAAAAATAAACACAATGCAGAAGCGAAAAAGATAAGATGTTCCTCAGGTGAACTTGAAATGTTGCGACTCTTGATGCCCTCTCCTTACGTCAACTATTTATTTCTTGTATATTTCAAAATCACACAAGGAATGCCTCAATAGGCTTTAACAGCCCTTGTTTTTTGACAAGCCCAAAGCCTTGACTCCCTAATAAGACAAGAAAAAAATCTTTATATAAATGATCTTTAACATCCTTTCATCTGAGCGGCATGGTGGTGCAGTGGTAGCGCTGCTGCCTTGAAGTAAGGAGACCTGGGTTTGCTTCCCGGGTCCTCCCTGCATGGCGTTTGCATGTTCTTCCCGTGTTTGCGTCGGTTTCCTCCCACAGTCCAAAGACATGCAGGTTAGGTGCATTGGCGATCCTAAGTTGTCCCTAGTGTGTGCTTTGGGTGTGTGTGTGCCCTGCGGTGAGCTGGTGCCCTGCCTGGGATTTGCTCCTGCCTTGTGCCCTGTGCTGGCTGGGATTGGCTCCAGCAGACCCCTGTGTTAGGATATAGCGGGTTGGAAAATGACTGACTGATCCTTTCATCTTCACACCTAGTCTCTAATTGTAAAATTAAATAAACAGAAATTAAGATGAATTTATCAACGAGATATGCAATCACTGTACTCTTTGCCTTGGCTAAATTTAGACTCTCCTTCTTCTCCCATTGAGCCAAATGGATTCTCCATCCATTCATTCATTTAATGTAATACCACAGTGTGGTATGAAATGTCTTCAAATTTATAGCATAACGCCTTACAGAGAATGGGGAAGACTGTGCCTGCCATTGTTGGAGAAACACTTACTCAGACTGACAACACTGACACTGTTTTGGAAAGGCTAATAACATAATGTAGAGCTATAGTCATCTCCAGTCATATGCTTTTTCCTTTCTTGCTGTCTGGCAGACAGTACAAAGAATAAAAACTTACAACTCTATACTTAACAAATAGCTTTTTCTACAATCAATAAGACTTAAAAAATCAAATAATACCCCTGGCTGTCAATGTAAATGCTGCAGTGTATTTATATATACTATTTAACTGTGTTTAAGATCAAAGAATTGTCTCACTGTTCTTAGTATTTTTTTTGCTATTTCATCTGAAATGATTGCTTATTTTTTACAGCATGCAAGATAATGTTTTTATACTGTTGTACATATGAGAATGAATTCATTAAGTTAATAAGCAAATATATTACATGAAAATATGAAGCATTTCAGATTTGTTATTTCATGTATATTTTACAGAATTTATTTTTAAAGCACCAGTTTTGTGATGGAGTAGCTTACCATTATTTAAAATGCCCAAATCACTGTCAAATGGAAAGGGAAGTTAGAGTGTGTGACTGCAAGGCATTTTGTATTTTTAGATGCTAGCTGGTGTGTGTTATTACCTTCTGTCTTTTTGTAATCTTTCTTTTTCAGTTGATTTTGCATTGGAAAGATGCTATCAATGAAAAAAAAAACATTAAAGGAAATGAAGCCTAGTTTTGTCCTGAAGTGTATTAAAGAAATTAGTCAGGTATAGTGCTAAGACAATGTCAAATAAAAAGTTAACCATGAACAAATAAGCATTTTTCTAATAAGCTTTAGCCTATGATTAATAGAAGGCATGATGAATGTGTCCAAAGAGTCTGTAAATTTATGTTTAAATATTTTAAATCTTGCTTCCATGATTTATGTTAAAGATCTTTTCAGTGTAATAAATGCACTTTCAATAAGCACTGCATATTTAATACATTGTGCTATTCAGATTTTTTTCCCCTCAATTCAGGTCACACAATGTTAGTTCTTAAGGAAAATCACACAAGTAAACAAATCTAAAAGTAACACAAGAAACAGTCTTCTAATTCCTGAATCTCCTAAAATTAGCACTTTCTTGCCAATAAACACCCTCTGAGTGTGTGTGTGTGTTTTTTTCTTTTTCTCACTTGTACCACATGATTAACATGATTATGTGAGTGTAATCCTACAATAAGCTTTCAAAAGCTCAAAGAAAGATGAAGGGATTTACTGAGTCTTGTATGTATGTAAGTGTTTTTTATGTGGATATGTGTGTTGATGTGTATATACACTAATGTGAACAAGAAATTACACCCTCTTTCAAATGTATATTGTAACCATGTGTGAAAAAATAGTGCCCCCTTAATACTTCAATATCGGTTAAAAGAGTTGTTAGTGCCAAGTGGTGTTAATCAAGTGCCATTGATTAGCTGGCAGTCAGGAAGTCCCGCCACCTCTATACAAAAGCAGAACCTTTTACATTTTCCGTTTGTCTACTATTACAAAACCATAGGCAGTACAGGGGAAATCACTAGGAAAACAATAAAACTCCAAATGCCTCAGAGCCTCAGAACACACACACATAAGGTGCTTTCCCACTGCAGGAAAATTTTTCAAGAAACAGGTACTTTGTAAAAAATCAGGAACTTTTATAGCATTGCCATTGCAGAAACTCAGGCAATTTGTAGTTCCTGGTACTTTTTGTATCTCCTACTCCAGGGTTATGTTTATTTTTCGATTAACTGGGAACTATCATGGGTGGAGCTTGGGCAATGAATTGTTCTGATTGGTTGACCACAAACATAGATGCCATTATATAATCTGCTGGTTGATTAGAGTATGGAGAGTTATCGATGACTGCATCACTCTTCATAGCTGCCTCCCTAGTGCGCTGCACCATGCACCAAGCAATAATCTCCCCTGTGAAGATGGGATTGCTTTGAAGCAATAAGGTGCAGGAGTCCCTGATTGTGCTGCATTTACACCACATAATTCTTCATAGCTGCTTCCCTGGTGTTCACTGCTTTGAAGCAATAAGGTGAAGGGGTCCCCTGTGAACCATCCAGCCATGCATCGGATCAAGGAAACAATCTCCCCCACGAAGCTGGGATTACTTCAAAGCAATAAGAAGTTGGAGTTGGAAGGAAGAGGAGTTTGAGGAAAAAGGAGAGTGTTGATGGTGTTTGTCTTGGTAAGAAAGGTATTGGAAGAATAAAAAACTTTTATTTGAACCCGTGACTGTGTGTGTGTCAGTTGTGTCTGGGGTTTGGGGCTCTCTGGCACTCCTTGTGGTCACAACATATATATATATATATATATATATATACAGTATATATATACTGTATATATGTATATATAAATTTCAAGCAGTAATAACCATTTGCAACATTACTAATATATATATATATATATATCTTCTAATATAATATGCTACCATGGCTGTTCGTTTGTCTGTCCAGGATTTTAAATCACCTGTAGCTCGCAAACCGTTTGACCTATTGACCTGAGATTTGGTACACATATACTACGTGCTGTCTACTATCCGCTTTCAGGGTTATGATTTTTATTACTCTTTTTATTTTTATTTTATTTTATTGTAGAATCGACTCTCGGCAGCGGCCAGCAGGGTGACTGTGCGGCGCATGCGTAAGGTCACCGTTCTCATCCCTACCACCTTCACTGTCACTTCCCCTACCTCTTCATATCTTTAATCATTCTTGAGGCAGATTGAAGACTTAAGTGCCAGCTTAAGTGAAAAATGAAGAAAAATGTACTAAGTAATTGCAACACAAATACTGACTTAATTAGTGTTAATGCGAAAAGATGGCAACAAAAGAAAAGAAGAAGCGGGCCACTAGGGTGGAGAAAAGAAGAGCTGCTCGGGAAGCAGCAAGCACATCAACCTCTAAGCAAATGATTGCTAAACGTACAGAGAAAGAGGATGAAAACTAGGAATACTCAAGTCAAGTGTATTCACTGCACGTTATTGTGCAGTACGCCATTACTAGTATATATATATATATTAGTAATGTTGCAAATGGTTATTGCTGCATGAAATAACTGATTAGTAATTTATTATTATTTATCATATCTGCAAAGCCCCAAGTTCATCTTCCATTACTCCAGTGTCCTAATGGTAAACCATCTTAGGTCATTGTTAATTATTCATGTTGAAATACTATTTGGTTGTTACTGGAATCTTTGTAAATGTGTTAATACAGCTGAAACCTGTTATTCTCTTCAATAAAACAAGTAAATTGTCTTTCCTTGGCATGCAAGGTACTAAAGTTCAACTCTAGATTAAAAAATGACCAAAATGTCAAAAAACACATCAGTCTATTGATGATTTGCAAAATGGAGATTATTCCATGTGTCAGATTGCCAAATCAGTGAAGATTTCATAGAAAGATATCTACAGCTGTCTTGAGAAATGAGGGCAACCTTACTCTAAACAGAATAGGAAAAGAAGTGGAAAGCCCAGATGCACAACTGCTTGAGAGGATACTCTGACTACATCAGAGTCTGAATGTTTGAGAAACAAATGTGTTACAGATCCTCAGTTGGCTGCTTCGTTAAATATTACAACACCAGAGCTCTGGAAATAACTTCACATCCATCATTGAAACTGATGAAATCAGCTACTTTTTTAAGATTCTGAAAATACTCTTTTAGTGGAGTAACAGGGCATTGCTATCATTGGTATTAGCTGGGATTACAGTAGCAAACCTACCTTCAAGCAAAGAAAATGAAAATTTGAAAGATAAATGTACTTTGGGAAAGTGTGTTATTAAATTACAAAAGGTAAAAATAGTTAATCCTCTTATCCATCTATCTTCTGAAGTGCCTTTTTCGATTAGAGTGTCAAACAAAACTTCAGCACATCACAGAATCAGGTGCACTGCACGCATGCACACCAATGAAAGCTTTCAGATATGTTTTGTGATACTGCCTTTTTAAATTGCTTCGAGCTGTGGAATCTAACAAAGAAATAAATCATACCTCTGGCTGTGTCAGCCCAGCTATCTTGGCTGGCTTACCAGTAAAATATTACAATATATATTTAATATATATAGTGTATGTAAATGTAGTAATATTTTTAATGTTACAGTATATAAATATACATATATTGTCATGCATACATGTCGGTGGATCACTCCCCAGGCTCATCTGAGGTACACACTACTGCTCCAGGTTGAGCAGGGATGTTGGAAGGAGACATCACTCTGTGAAAAAAGCACACTGCAGAACGGAGCTCCTATCTACTAACTGCTTTGAACCTTACTGTAAATATATATAAATAATATATATGTGTGTATGTGACCCAAGCACATCCCAGCGTCACCTTGCGCTGAGACTCTGTTAGAACAGACAGGAGTTGGTTGGCCATTGCCAAGTGAACTACAAGTTTGCAGGCTCACTGCGTAACGTCTGTTGCCCAATGGTTGATGCAGGGAACATGTAAAACCATCAGCTGGCTTGCCCTTAGGCTCACATTCTGTATTCTCTCTTGTGCAGGAAGGTGTGGCGCCACCCCAAGCCGGGACACCCAGGAAGACCGGAGGAGGGCTTGTGCCTCCTCCAGACCATGAGGGGGCGACCGTCCTGGTTCCTTTGGGGGCCACGGGTATGGAGCTGGGAAGCTCAACCCTGTAGGGGCCCGTGGTCGCTGCCAGGGGGCGCCCCCATGCCTGGAGAGCCCTGTACCCCAGCACTTCCGCCACACCAGGAAGTGCTGGGGGGAAGACGAGTGGGGACACCCGGAGTGTTTCCGGGTATGCAGCCGGCACTTCCGCCACACTGGGGAGTGCCAGTGGGAGATTGCCGGGAAGCACCTGGAGCACATCCGGGTGCATATAATAGGGGGGCTGGAGCCAGGAGAGAAGCAGAACAAGGTCTCTGGAGGAGGCAAGGAGGCGGCCTGAAGAGTGAGAAGGCAGTGTGTGTTGGCCTGGACCTTTGGGGGACTTTGGGGTTGTGTGGCACTTTTGTAAATACTGGGACTGTTAATAAATGTGTGTTGGGTGTAACAACGATGTCTGCCTGTCTGTATCCGGGTCAGTTTCCACAAAGGCTATCTATTTTTTTAATCTGAGAAGGGAGCTAATGCAAGTTGGCCATTAGAGTCACTGCTTGTGTCCTTTGTGTGCTTAAGTGACAGCTCCCATGTGAATAATTGCTTTGAGAATGTCTTCACAATAATAAAGCTGATTTTCTTGATATCCTGGACTCACCTGTCTCTCTTGTGCAAGTCTGTGACTCAAACATTGCCGGCTGGGTAAGGGATTTTCTTCCATCATGGGTGGGATGCCCATCCATCCTTTGGGCCATCCACAATACAGTGGTGTGAAAAACTATTTGCCCCCTTCCTGATTTCTTATTCTTTTGCATGTTTGTCACACAAAATGTTTCTGATCATCAAACACATTTAACCATTAGTCAAATATAACACAAGTAAACACAAAATGCAGTTTGTAAATGGTGGTTTTTATTATTTAGGGAGAAAAAAAAATCCAAACCTACATGGCCCTGTGTGAAAAAGTAATTGCCCCCTGAACCTAATAACTGGTTGGGCCACCCTTAGCAGCAATAACTGCAATCAGGCGTTTGCGATAACTTGCAATGAGTCTTTTACAGCGCTCTGGAGGAATTTTGGCCCACTCATCTTTGCAAAATTGTTGTAATTCAGCTTTATTTGAGGGTTTTCTAGCATGAACCGCCTTTTTAAGGTCATGCCATAGCATCTCAATTGGATTCAGGTCAGGACTTTGACTAGGCCACTCCAAAGTCTTCATTTTGTTTTTCTTCAGCCATTCAGAGGTGGATTTTCTGGTGTGTTTTGGGTCATTGTCCTGTTGCAGCACCCAAGATCGCTTCAGCTTGAGTTGACGAACAGATGGCCGGACATTCTCCTTCAGGATTTTTTGGTAGACAGTAGAATTCATGGTTCCATCTATCACAGCAAGCCTTCCAGGTCCTGAAGCAGCAAAACAACCCCAGACCATCACACTACCACCACCATATTTTACTGTTGGTATGATGTTCTTTTTCTGAAATGCTGTGTTCCTTTTACGCCAGATGTAACGGGACATTTGCCTTCCAAAAAGTTCAACTTTTGACTCATCAGTCCACAAGGTATTTTCCCAAAAGTCTTGGCAATCATTAAGATGTTTCTTAGCAAAATTGAGACGAGCCCTAATGTTCTTTTTGCTTAACAGTGGTTTGCGTCTTGGAAATCTGCCATGCAGGCCGTTTTTGCCCAGTCTCTTTCTTATGGTGGAGTCGTGAACACTGACCTTAATTGAGGCAAGTGAGGCCTGCAGTTCTTTAGACGTTGTCCTGGGGTCTTTTGTGACCTCTCGGATGAGTCGTCTCTGCGCTCTTGGGGTAATTTTGGTCGGCCGGCCACTCCTGGGAAGGTTTACCACTGTTCCATGTTTTTGCCATTTGTGGATAATGGCTCTCACTGTGGTTCGCTGGAGTCCCAAAGCTTTAGAAATGGCTTTATAACCTTTACCAGACTGATAGATCTCAATTACTTCTGTTCTCATTTGTTCCTGAATTTCTTTGGATCTTGGCATGATGTCTAGCTTTTGAGGTGCTTTTGGTCTACTTCTCTGTGTCAGGCAGCTCCTATTTAAGTGATTTCTTGATTGAAACAGGTGTGGCAGCAATCAGGCCTGGGGGTGGCTACGGAAATTGAACTCAGGTGTGATACACCACAGTTAGGTTATTTTTTAACAAGGGGGCAATTACTTTTTCACACAGGGCCATGTAGGTTTGGATTTTTTTTCTCCCTAAATAATAATCACCATCATTTAAAAACTGCATTTTGTGTTTACTTGTGTTATATTTGACTAATGGTTAAATGTGTTTGATGATCAGAAACATTTTGTGTGACAAACATGCAAAAGAATAAGAAATCAGGAAGGGGGCAAATAGTTTTTCACACTTCTGTATATACAGTATGGAAGGATAGCATAGAACAAACTGCAACCAGAATGGTTAACAATCCTTAGCCCAGTCTGGATAAAAACTTAATGGATGGACTCGGCAAACATGGATGCCAGAGGCAGTTCATTCCCCCACACAGTAGGTGGCAGTGTCCCTCCAGGCTGTCCTAGTTAGGAATCCCACAGGGTTCCATGGGAAATGGAGTTTAGAAGAGTAGATCCTTAGTGCCACCAGAGGGCGCTGTCAGGGGAAGACTGCCCTGGTTTCCTTATGAATGGATGTGCTCCGGATGACCACTGCTGCAGCACTGAAAGCATTCCCGGGTCCAGTTTCAAAAAACCACCACATCTCCTTGAGCGGTCAGAGTTGGAAGGCAGTGGGCACCACTCACCAAGGTGGCGGAAGGAGAATAAGAGCACTGTACTGTGGAATAATTGACAGTATTCATTTGGAAAATGTCATGACAAAACTTTATTTGATCCCAGAGTTGTGTTGGGTTACATTGTGTGTGTGGTTACTACAATGTATATATTGTGGCATGCAGAAGGTGCACCAACTCCCTAAACGTGACCCAGGCAGCCTCAGACATAAGTTCAGCAACACACACACAGGTTTATTCCTCTCTCTCTTCTCTCTGCCTTCACTCCACCCAGCAAGCATCATCCTCTCCCTCTTGACTCTGGCTCTTGGAATGAAGATTATGGGCTTCTTTTATGTTGCACCTGGGAGCACTTCAAGTGGCACATTAGAATGGTCCAGAAGCACTTCCGGGTGAGGTGGTAGCCCCATGAGATAGGACTCCACAATCCCTGCTGTACCCCCTGGTGACCCCCAGGAACCCAACAGGGCTGTGCAAAACTCCAACTCCCATGAAGCCCTGTGGGAATATGAGGCACCATTGCAACCCAGAGGCTCTGGGGCAGGTAAAGGCCAATGTCTGCTCTCTCCTCGGTCTTTCTAGTTCATTGTTGTCCCAGCCAGGTAAGGGGTATAGCAGAAGTAATTTTCAGCAGCTTTGTTGTTAATGGGTGCACTAGAGGGGCAACAATGAGACGATCCCTAAAACAGGAATGGTTTAACATGTGGAAGCCACTGACATTTTTCCCTCCTCATCTTTTCTGACTGTTTTTTCACTAGTTTTGCATTTGGCTATGGTTACTGTCACTACTGGTAGCATGAGGCAATACCTGGACCCTACAGACGGTGCACAGGAAGTCCAACTTCTCCAGGATGACACATCAATACGTACCATTGCCAGAAGGTTTGCGGTGTCTCCCAGCACAGTCTCAAGGGCATGGAGGAGATTCCAGGAGACAGGCAGTTACACTAGGAGAGCTGGACATGGCCGTAGAAGGTCCTTAACCCATCAGCAGAACCAGTATCTGCTCCTTTGGTCTATGAGGAACAGGATGACAGGCCACTGGTGTGAATGTCTCTGACCATACAATCAGAAACAGACTTCATGAGAGTGGCCTGAGGGCCCAATGTCTTCTAGTGGGCCCTGTGCTAACTGCCCGACACCATGGAGCTTGACTGGCATTTGCCATAGAAGATCAGAATTGGCAGGTCCACCACTGGCACTCTGTGCTTTTCACAGATGAGAGCAATGAAAACTTCTGGGATATTGATCTGGTCAGTTAAGTAGCAGAGGAGTTTGTTAATCAGTTTCAGCAGCTACAGTGTTAATGAAATTAACAACAGGTGCACTAGAGGGGCAACATTGAAACAATATGCACATGTGACAGACGTGAAAGGGTCTGGTGAAGCCATGGAGAATGTTATGCTGCCTGTAACATCATTCAGCATGTCCAGTTTGGTGGTGGGTCAGTGATGGTCATATCCATGGAGGGACACACAGACCTCTACAGACTAGACAATGGCACCTTGACTGCCATTAGGTATCGGGATGAAATCTTTGGACCCATTGTCAGACCCTGTGCCTGTGCAGTGGGTCCCGGGTTCCTCCTGGTGCAAGACAATGCCCAGCCTCATGTGGCAAGAGTATGCAGGCAGTTCCTGGAGGATGAAGGAATTGATACCATTGACTGGCCCCTACGCTCACCTGACCTAAATCCAATAGAACACCTCTGGGACATTATGTTTCATTCCATCCAACGCCACCAGGTTGCACCTCAGACTTTCCAGAAGTTCAGTGATGCCTTGGTCCAGATCTGAAAAGAGATCCCCCAGGACACCATTTGTCATCTCATTAGGAGCATGCCCTGATGTTGTCAGGCATGCATACAAGCACATGGGGGGCCATACAAACTATTGAGTACGATTTTGAGTTGCTGCAATGAAATTTCAGCAAAATTGACTAGCCTGCCACATCATCTTTTTCCAACTTTGATTTTTGGGGTGTCTTTGAATTCAGCCCTCTGTAGGTTGATAATTTTCATTTCCATCAAGCGATGAGGCATCCTTTCATTCATAACACATTACCCAGTCCATATCAGTATAAATATCCAGCATGATTTTTTTTCCCATCGAGCTCTGATGTGTTTTCAAAGTGATCCTTTAATTTTTTTGAGAAGTTTATATTGTGAGAAATGGCTGGCAGTTTATCCCAGCCAGCACCCTGAGGCCGCTAGATGGAGTCCTCCCTGCAGCATGGAGGTGCCCCGGATTCCCGCAGGGCATTGTGTGAAATGGAGTTCTACTTCACAGCCCTGCTGGGTGCCATAGTTGCCATCGGGTGACGATGCAGGGAGACACAGGGATTTCTATTTTCCCTATAGCCCGGAAGTACTCCCTAGTCACGGGGACGGAAAAACTGAAGTACTTCCGGGCTAAATAAAAATAAGAGTTTTCATCTGACCTGGAAGTGCTATGGAATCACATGGACAGAAGGACAGAAGCACTTCCCGGGTCACGGACTATAAAAAGGACTATGGGAAACCCAGCAAGCGGAACCGGAGTTGGGAGGAAGTGTGACGGAGTTGCTGGGAGGAGAGGAGGATTGATTATTTGTATTATTATTATCTAGTGTCACAATATATATACATATATATATATATATATATATATATATATATATATATATATATATATATATATATATATATTGTAGTGGGTGGCTGGGGATCCTGATCAGCCAGGATGCCTGGAAGGACTGGTAGAGGGACAATACCTCCCCTGATCCACGGGAGGGCAACCGCCCTGGTCTGCATCGTGGCCACGGGATCAGAGCTTAGAAACTGAACCCTGTTGTGGCCCGTGGCCACCTCCAAGGGGTGCCCTGAGGATTGTGGATCCCTGGATTACCAGTAGAAATTCCAAGCACATCCGGAGTGCTTCCAGGTGATCATGCGGCACTTCTGCCACACCAGGAAGTGCTGCCGGAAGATCATCGCAAAGCACCTGGAACACATCCGGGGCATTGTAAAAGGGGCCATCTCACTCCATTAGTTGAGTTGGGCGGAAGAGGGCGGAGCTTGTGTGTGGAGGAGTGAAGGCGGCAGAAAGAGAAGAAGAGAGAGAAAAGGACTGAGTTTGGCTGGTTTGAGCATTGTGTGGTACTGTACAATATTGAAGAGTATAATTAAACGTGTGTTTCTGAACATTTGGTGTCTGTCTGTCTGTGTACAGGGGCTGAAATACCACAATATATATACAGTATATATACAGTAATATATATATATATGCAGTAATTATATATATATATATATATATATATATATAAAAGATTATATAACTTAATGAACCTAAAACCTTGAAACACAATAGAGAATTGTCATATGGCACCTGCTAATTGCATTTTCATTTTCATTATCATTATAGAAAAAGTGCTAAGACAATATTTATAAAACACGTTGTAACATTCAAAATGCTTGAATGATTTATTTCAGTTTGGGGCAGCCCAGTATACAGAAACAGTGATGTTTGTCCAGGCAAATGCTTTTGTTTCCTGATGGGTGCTGCAAATTTTGTAAAAATAAGTGACAGTTGTATGTTTGGCTTTGTGACAGGCAGCTGCTCTATGTGACAGCTCTTTATATTGGATCAATCCATTCATGCACACTTAAATTCACAGGATAACAATGTATACTTGGGGAAGAGAGAAATGAGCATACTTAGAAACCTACAGTGCAGTAGCAGGCATATGCTAATACCTCTGTAAGCGTCCTTCAGAGATGTGAAGTGGGACTTGTGCTTAAGAGAGAGCAATGCACAAGTATGCAGATTATAAATACACTAGTCATTTAGCCCGTTACAATAACAGGCGCTAGAACAGTAGTTCAAAAACATTAGTAGGAACAATCTGTATTAAATGGCAAGGGACTTTGACCTCATTCTTTTTGTTGGTCGTATTTTTCTTTCTTTCAGCCTTTCTTTTGTTGATGTTTACTTGCTGAGTTGACCGTTCTTCGTGAGTATTGTGTGTCTTTAATTTTCTGTGACAGTAATACTGTCTTGTACATCCATTGGCTTGTACGTCCGTAATATACCTTTAATTTTCTCTGGCAGTAATACAGGCGTGCGCGTCGGTAATATGCCTTTAATCTCCTCTGACAGTAATACTGGCTTGTACGTGGCTGTAATATGCATCACTGTATTGTGTACCTTTAATTTCCTCTCGCAGTAATACTGGTTTGTATTTCCATAAAACGCCTCTAACTTTCTCTGACAGTAATATCGTGCATCGCACCATGCCCCGCACATGCGCACTTCACCAGAAGACACACACACATGGACACCTGGATGCACAAAGGGATTTTATTAAAGAGGATTATATGTAAGGTGGAAAGAGTAGCTGTGTAAGAAATTCACAAATTTCATAAAATAAGGCATACACATTAAAGAGAAATTAAAAAATGATAGAATTAATTGTACTGATAAGCACTACATTTTTGTGGAAGGCAATATCAAGCCTAAGCTTTGGTATAATTTAGCAAAGTTTCATTTTGGAAACTAAAACACAATGGATTATGTTGGGACTGATTCTTGAGGTCTAAATTGAACAATTTAATGTCTAATGAAATATTGAGAAGGCATATTTAAATAAAGAAAATAAAAATAAAAATAGAAAAATAAAGTTAACTGATGAAAAAATTGAAGTGCATTAATAAGAAAGATTCTTTTTTTCCAACATCAAATGAAAGAAATGAACTACTGGCAATCTGGTTTGTATGCCAACTCAGGGGTAGTTCTAGTTCTTTTATAGGTTATTTTCATCTTTTACCTGGTTAGGTAGCCAAAAGGAACATATTAACAAATTGATCTTAACAGGTAAAAAAAGATACAGAAAAAGGAATGCTATAAAATACGTACATATTGCAAGGACTGTGGTGGGTTGGCACCCTGCCCGGGATTGGTTCCTGCCTTGTGCCCTGTGTTGGCTGGGAATGGCTCCAGCAGAACCCTGTGACCCTGTGTTTGGATTCAGCGGGTTGGAAAATGGATGGATGGATGGATATTGCAAGGAAAACTATAAAACTGTATACGTTTTAGACCCTGACAGTATGTTTCAAGTGTGCACAGATGCCTGACAATTTTAATTAACTTGCTGAAGTAAATTCATAACAATTTACTGTAAATGAGCACATGCATTAGTACTACAGTAAGTACTGATTGTTAGTAATAATCGATCACAATGTGCATGTATTGTGCTGGGACTGTCATTTCATGCAACACATAGTGCATTGCAGTCTTAATGGAAAAATCAAACTGTTAGCCTGTGGCTGGCATGACATCATTTAATATTTTTTTTGTTAAAATATATCTTTTACTCTTTCAGCTTGTTGTCACTTGAAAGATTTTAACACACGTTGTCTACAAGACTTCTTTCTATTGTTTCTGGATTTTATTAAGTTGTCAGATGTGCTGATTTCTTGTGGCTGTACAACTTTGCATGCAGATAATGTCTGTTGATTTGAGAAATCCGCACATTTTCTGTATTTAAATAAGAGATGCAGAAATATACTGTAGAGAAATATGTTACAGTACCTGAAGATTAGATAACACAAATAAGGTGAATGTTTAATAAAATAAAGATGATTTTACTTAGGTAAAGCTGATTATTAGCTGTAATACTTTTAAAATTTTTCTGTCACTGAAAATTTGCATCTTTGCTTTAGTCTTGCTGGCACACTGCTTTATTTATTACCCACAGCCTAAAATTGTCTGTTCTTTCTAAATTTCTGATACCCTGAAGCTGGCAAGGACTATGCTGTAAAAATATAGTATTAATAATAAAATAGCCAATCTGTTCTCTCTAATTAACATCGCAGTTCAAATATCCGTTGGATCATAATCTATAAGGTATATTCCTTTAAATACATGCCATCAATATTTTATTAAGAAAGACTGGTCTAATTCCTTCCAATCTGGATATTATTTCTGCTTCAAAACAGTTTTTGCTACAATACATTAAGGAACAAATGGGTTAATGGGATAAAACTAATTTACTCTGTCATGAGTGTCCCTACTTGCAATAGATTTCCCTATTTTATGATAAATATACATATTGTTGCAAATGCAGGAATGGTGATCCTGTTACACAGACTTATTCTAGGATACATCCTGGGCCTCACGTATAAGCGGTGCAGAATAATGTTGCGTAAGAATGTTTCCACTTTCAAATCGCGATGTATAAAACCTAAACTTGGCGTAAAGCCACGCACATTTCCATGGTAGCTCATACCCTGTCTTACGCAAGTTCTCTGCTCGGTTTTGCAGACTGATGGCACCCAGCGTCAAAGCAGTGCTAATGTTCCTGTGTGGTTATCCTTTGTTTTTTAGATCCACATCCCTGACGCGGCTTTATAAATACACTGAAATTAACCGCATATTGTTTATTAATTTAATGCATCTGATACAATATAATGGTCCACAGAATGGTCAAACTATTCTAAATACCATAACTGCTTTAGCGCTGTTACTCTCACTGCACCTTCTTCTTGTTCTTTCAGCTGCTCCTGTTAGGGGTTGCAACAGCAGATCATCTTTTTCCATATTACTCTCACTGCACCACTCTGAGTATTTATATCACTCTGAGTGTGAATCACAGCTGTACAGCAGCTGATCGGAAAGAGAATTATCAGTATACAGCATCAAGCACGCGCTACCTCAGCCATGCTGTCTATTGAACTGCTCTCATATGACAAACGTTTCAGAGCTTTCCTGTATGGACCTCGCGGTTCAGAAACAGCTTTATCCCAAGAACTCTAAACACACTCAATCAGTCCATCAAGTGCTCCTTGTAATAATAATAATAATAATGCATTTTATTTATAGGGGTACTTTACATTAGCAGTAAATCTCAAAGTGCAACATGAAAAGTTTAAACAATGGCAAGGCAAGATAAAAACAGAGATAAAACAGCAATAATTATAGAATTCTTGTTAATAAGCTTTCCTAAATAGAAAAGTCTTTAGCTGTTTTTTAAAACAGCCCACAATCTGCTGTGTTCTTAGGCTCTCTGGTAGGGCATTCCAGAGCCGTGGAGCAGTGGATGCAAAGGCTCGGCCTCCCATTGTATAAAGTTTGGTCACAGGGGGGCGAAGGCGGTAGGTATTTGTAAAATGGAGGTTTCTTGTAGTGGACTGTAATAAAAGGAGTTCTTTAAGATATTGTGGAGCATTTCCATGGATACACTGGTGAGTAAACAAACAGAATTTGTATTCGATACAGAGATGGATAGGGAGCCAATGAAGTGATCGAAGGATTTGTGAAATGTGTTCATATTTCTGCACCCTTATCAGGATTCTTGCAGCACTATTTTGAATTTGTTGTAGCTTTTGAAGGATCTTGTTGGGTATCCCGAAGAGGAGTGCATTACAATAGTCCAGTCTGAATGAGACAAAGGCATGAACCAGCTTTTTAGCATCACAGAGGGAGAGGTAGGGACGGAGTTCGGCTATGTTTCAGAGATGAAGGAATGCAATTTTACAAAGGTGATGGATATGTATATCAAATGACAGATGGGAGTCTAACTTGACACCCAGATTTGTAACAGAAGGGTAGAGGGTAATGGTACTGTCAGAAAAGGAAATACAATTTACAGAAGAAAGAAGTTGATGGGGGGTGCCAATTAAAACAGCTTCAGTTTTGATGCTGTTCAGCTTGAGGAAGTTATTGGACATCCAGGCTTCAATCTCATCCAAGCAAGTGGAAAAAGTTGATGGAGGTGTAAGAGAAGTCGAATCCAGTCTCACATAGAGCTGCGTTTCATCCGCATAGCAATGGAATTAAACACCATGTCTGCGGATGATGTGACCCAGGGGTAGCATATAGATATTAAAGAGGGTCGGCCCAAGAACTGATCCTTGTGGGACCCCACAGGTGACAGTGTGGGTATGAGATTTAGCATCCCCCAAGGCCACATACTCAGTCCTGTCTGTAAGATAGGACTCAAACCACTCCAAAGCAATGCCAGAAAGTCCAATTGTATAGTGAAGATGATGAAGGAGAATATTATGATCTACCGTATCAAATGCAGCTGTAAAGTCCAGGAGGATAAGGAGTGATGGAGAGCCATGGTCAGCAGCCATCAGGAGGTCATTGGTGACTCTGACCAGGGTTGTCTCTGTACTGTGAGAAGTTCGGAAACCAGACTGAAATTTTTCAAACAGATTGAATTTTTTGAGGTGATCCTGAAGCTGAACCAAAACAACCCTTTCCAAAACCTTAGACAAAAATGGAAGGTTGGAGATCGGACGATAGTTTGCTATCACTTCAGGATCCAAAGAGGATTTTATTAAATGAAGTCTAATTTTTGCGGTTTTCAAGGCCAGTGGGACTAAGCCACTCTAGAGAGAGTGATTAATGATATCAGCAATAAGAGGGCTTATATCTGATACATTAGCTTTTACCAGAGGAGTAGGAAAAGGGTCCAATGAACACGTTGAAGGTCTCATCCTCTTGTAGAACTCTTCGTACTTATAAGTACAATTACCTCACTGTAAACTTGCACTACAGTTATAATATTGAACAACCTGAGCCACTTTATAAAGCGCGTATTTACATATGATGATGATATCCTTTTTAAGATGAAATGCAGCAAAATATGTTTATTATATTATAGAGATAAAACTTTAACTTTAACTACATGGTGCTGCAGTGCTAGCGTGCGGAGACGGCGCTCCGTTCACAGATTGTTCCTGCCTCGCGTTGTATTCTTGCTGGTGCTGACACGACACTGGAAGGATAGATGGATAGAATAATTAAACACGTACTACAAAGATATTTCGATGTTCCTTAAACATTTTGAAGAATTGGCGTTCAAAGCTTACAGATGGCTTAACGTCTATTACAGAGCTGATTGTGTGGCGATTGGGTATTTGGAGGAAGAAAAGTAAGGACAGGAATTGGAGGCTAGTACGTTTGAAAGAGACAGTATTGCTACAATAAAGTATTTCATCGAAGGTCGCGCATGGTGCAGCAAGCATCTTGCGTGAGACATGAACAATCACTGCACCACCGTGTTCCCATGTTTAACAACATGCTTTAACTCCTATCATCATGAAAATGATATCACGTATACATCTCAGTATTTTAATTATTCAGAGAGCTGTACTATTACAAATGTAATGGATTCTGTGTCCTGGCGGAGGAAGAGAAAGCCTGGAAGCACGTAGTAATTCACACACATAGAGCACATAGAAGATCAAATACAAAACAAAGCATTTAGCATGCTACTTTAGTTACGATGGGATTTGAGATACTAGTAAATTAAACAATTTAAAGATGAAGTTTATGATGTTCTACTTTAATGACAAAAAAACTACGTGATTAAAGCGGAAATTTCGAGATTAAAGTTGACATTTCAAGCTTTTTTCCCATTGTGTGCCTTTTTTTTTCTCTGTACCCTAATAAGCTTTCATATGACACTCAGAGAGTGGGCTACGACTCGCCTTTTCACGGCGACTTTGATATGTGACAACTTCTTTTTTATTTTGAGCATTGTGCGACTTTGTGAACTTGAGCTTTCGAGTTTCTCCGACATGCTATGTCACTCGATCAACTTCCTTTTGTTGTTTATATCACTGTTTAAACCAACAAATAGTATGTTTTTCCTTGCCTCCACTTGGTATTCGCTGAAATTCTTGCTTTTGCCATTGTATTTTCACAGAAGGCTGAGCTTAAGGGCTATTTATATTGATTTGCATATTCAAAGAGGCGCAATTCTGGGAGGAGTTGGGCCGGGACAGCAGGCGTGTTCACGTGCATTACTTTTCATGCTGACCGGGATTTATGGAGTGGAAGAACGTGGAAGTTGGCACTCGCACAGATTTATGCATCTGGATTTTTTTGTGCATAATCACATTTCTGCTTTTGTGCTTACGCCATGTTATAGTGTGAATTCTACGTACGGCGTTATGCATGAGGCCCCAGGTGTGTTACAGGAAAATGGAAAGCTTTCCCATGAAGCCTCTGCTTACATCTTTAAAATAGAAGAACAGCAGCTGGAAGATTCCTTATGTCACATCCCACTTAAGCCCCGCTCCTTCTGTGATAAACAGACAACCACTGATCAGGATGCATCATTCTCCCAGAGATGTACTCTCCTAGCGTCACTAAATGACTCTAAAATAATACAATTTTGAAATCTCTTTGGAGGGAACACTCATTAAATGGGGATCTACTAGTTGGAGCCCTAAAATATGTCTCTGTCTGAACATGTCCTTCTCTAATTATAATACAAACATACTGTACATGCTGTACTTACATTCTGAAACCTATTTCAGGGTCATGGGATCTTGGATCCTATCCCAACAATCCTAGGCACATGACTGGGAAAACAACCCTGATTAGGGTACAGGTTTATTGCAGGGAATACACATTGACACCCACAATCACTCGCTTATAGGGCAGTGAATGTAGAACATTAAAACAATCTAGACCAGAACAGGCCATTTAGCCCAACAAATCTCACTATTCTTATCCATCTCATTCTTCCAAAATATCATCAAGCCTAGTTTTGAAAGTCTCGAAAGTGCTACTGTCTACCACACTACTTAGTAGCTTATTCCAAGTGTCTAGGGTTCTCTGTGTAAAGAAAACTTTCCCAATATTTGTGAGAAATTTACCCATAACAACTTTCTAAGTGTGTCCCTCCTCTTCTTAATTAATTCATTTTAAAATAACAGTCTCAATCCATTGTACTAATTCCCTTCATAATTTTAAACACTTCAATCATGTCTGTTCTTAATCGTCTTTTGCTTAAACTGAAAAGACTCAGTTACTTTAATCTTTCTTTATAGTTCATCCCCTCTAGCAAGCTCTTCTCTGGAGCTTTTCTAGCACTCTATGTCCTTTTTGTAGCCTGGAGACAAAAACTGCAAACAGTACTCCAGATGAGGCCTCACCATTGCATTATAAAGCTTGAGCATAACCTCCTTGGTCTTGTACCCTACACATTGTGCTATATAACTTAACATTCTGTTAGCCTTCTTAATGGCTTCTGAACACTTTCTGGCAGTTGATTGTGTCAAGTCCACTACAACTTCTAAATCCTACTCATAAGGTGTACTTTTCTGTTCCCCCTGGCCATTGGACCTTACTCTTACTCTAAGTTAATTAATGTTGTCTTAATTTAATTCTTACTTTGTCTTTTATTTTTTTTTTCTTCATCATGTAAAGCACTTTGAGCTACATTGTTTATATAAAAATGTGCTATATAAATTAATGTTGTTGTTGTTGTTTCGACATTCAGACCTCCCATTGAGTATTCAAACCTAAATTTTTTTCTTTCTTTATATAATACTTCACATTTACTTACATGCCAAGAAAGGTCATGCGAAAAGACAATTTCCCCTCAGGGGATTAATACAGTGTACCAAATACCAAAATTAAATCTGCCACAAATCTGCCTAAGCCTGTATGCTGTCCACATCAGAAACATCTGTTCCCTTAATGTGTACCATTTTGATGATGTGATATAAAATATGGCATCCATGGGAATATTTAAGTAGACATAGAGGAGACAAGGGCGGCATGGTGGCGCAGTGGTAGCGCTGCTGCCTCGCAGTAAGGAGACCTGGGTTCGCTTCCTGGGTCCTCCCTGCGTGGAGTTTGCATGTTCTCCCTGTGTCTGTGTGGGTTTCCTCCGGGTGCTCCGGTTTCCTCCCACATTCCAAAGACATGCAGGTTAGGTGCATTGGTGATCCTAAATTGTCCCTAGTGTGTGCTTGGTGTGTGGGTGTGTGTGCCCTGCGGTGGGCTGGTGCCCTGCCCAGTTTGTTTCCTGCCTTGTACCCTGTGTTGGCTGGGATTGACTCCAGCAGACCCCCGTGACCCTATAGTTAGGATACAGCGGGTTGGATAATGGATGGATGGATAGAGGAGACATGCAAACTCCACAAAGATAACAACCATGGCAAGATTCAAAAACAGGGAGCATTAGTGCTATGTTCATGTAGAAGGATAATTGCACTGTCCACTCCTCTGTTAGATCACACGCTCTCAGTGCACAGCTTGTTGTCTTGTCTAAGAGTGGCTAGGCCATGCAGAAAAGTGAGATGGGGAGAGAGACCATCTGTTGTAGCTGTGGGAGGTTATCAAAATGAAGGGTTTGGTAACACTTTTAGCATAATTTTATTTTGTATAATAAACCAATCAGTGTCACACTAGGAGCTTAATCAGCCTATTTCTCAAAAATTCTTGACGTTTTTCCTGTCAAAGTCCACATTTAAGCAGAATATTAATGAAAAGAAAGGAAAGCAAAATATAACAAACATTAATAAACAATAAAACCAAGTACTATAACAGCAGCAATACATATATATAAATATATACATCCACCCATCCATCCATCCTCTTCCGCTTATCCGAGATCGGGTCGCGGGGGCAGCAGCTTGAGCAGAGATGCCCAGACTTCCCTCTCCCCGGCCACTTCTTCTAGCTTTTCCGGGAGAATTCCAAGGCGTTCCCAGGCCAGCCGAGAGACATAGTCCCTCCAGCGTGTCCTGGGTCTTCCCCGGGGCCTCCTCCCGGTTAGACGTGCCCGGAACATCTCACCAGGGAGGCGTCCAGGAGGCATCCTGATCAGATGCCCGAGCCACCTCATTTGACTCCTCTCGATGTGGAGGAGCAGCGGCTCTACTCTGAGCCCCTCCCTGATGACTGAGCTTCTCACCCTATCTTTACGGGAAAGCCCAGACACCCTGCGGAGGAAACTCATTTCAGCCGATTGTATTCGCGATCTCATTCTTTCGGTCACTACCCATAGCTCATGACCATAGGTGAGGGTAGGAACATAGATCGACTGGTAAATTGAGAGCTTCGCCTTGCAGCTCAGCTCCTTTTTCACCACGACAGACCGATGCAGAGCCCGCATTACTGCGGATGCCGCACCGATCCTCCTGTCAATCTCACGCTCCATTCTTCCCTCACTCGTGAACAAGACCCCGAGATACTTGAACTCCTCCACTTGGGGCAGGATCTCGCTACCAACCCTGAGAGGGCACTCCACCCTTTTCCGGCTGAGGACCATGGTCTCGGATTTGGAGGTGCTGATTCCCATCCCAGCCGCTTCACACTCGGCTGCGAACCGATCCAGAGAGCGCTGAAGATCACGGCCTGATGAAGCAAACAGGACAACATCATCTGCAAAAAGCAGTGACCCAATCCTGAGTCCACCAAACCGGACCCCCTCAATTCCCTGGCTGCGCCTAGAAATTCTGTCCATAAAAGTTATGAACAGAATCGGTGACAAAGGGCAGCCCTGGCGGAGTCCAACTCTCACTGGAAACGGGTTCGACTTACTGCCAGCAATGCGGACCAAGCTCTGGCACCGATCGTACAGGGACTGAACAGCCCTTATCAGGGGGTCCGGTACCCCATACTCTCGGAGTACCCCCCACAGGATTCCCCGAGGGACACGGTCGAATGCCTTTTCCAAGTCCACAAAACACATGTAGACTGGTTGGGCAAGCTCCCATGCACCCTCCAGGACCCTGCTAAGGGTGTAGAGCTGGTCCACTGTTCCGCAACCAGGACAAAAACCACACTGTTCCTCCTGAATCCGAGGCTCGACTATCCGACGGACCCTCCTCTCCAGGACCCCCGAATAGACTTTTCCAGGGAGGCTGAGGAGTGTGATCCCTCTGTAGTTGGAACACACCCTCCGGTCCCCTTTCTTAAAGAGGGGGACCACCACCCCGGTCTGCCAATCCAGAGGCACTGTCCCTGATGTCCATGCGATGTTGCAGAGGCGTCTCAACCAAGACAGTCCTACAACATCCAGAGCCTTGAGGAACTCCGGGCGTATCTCATCTACCCCCGGGGCCCTGCCACCAAGGAGTTTTTTGACCACCTCAGTGACCTCAGTCCCAGAGATGGGGGAGCCCACCTCTGAGTCCCCAGGCTCTGCTTCCACATTGGAAGGCATGTTAGTGGGATTGAGGAGGTCTTCGAAGTACTCCCCCCACCGACCCACAACGTCCCGAGTCGAGGTCAGCAGCGCACCATCACCACCATATACAGTGTTGACACTGCAATGCTTTCCCCTCCTGAGATGCCGGACAGTGGACCAGAATCTCTTCGAAGCCGTCCGAAAGTCATTCTCCATGGCCTCCCCAAACTCCTCCCAAGCCCGAGTTTTTGCCTCAGCAACCACCAAAGCCGCATTCCGCTTGGCCTGCCGGTACCTATCAGCTGCCTCCAGAGTCCCACAGGACAAAAAGGTCCTGTAGGACTCCTTCTTCAGCTTGACGGCATCCCTCACCGCCGGAGTCCACCAACAGGTTCGGGGATTGCCACCACGACAGGCATCAACCACCTTACGGCCACAGCTCCGGTCAGCTGCCTCAACAATAGAGGCAC
This sequence comes from Erpetoichthys calabaricus, assembly GCF_900747795.2. Taxonomy (NCBI): domain Eukaryota; kingdom Metazoa; phylum Chordata; class Cladistia; order Polypteriformes; family Polypteridae; genus Erpetoichthys; species Erpetoichthys calabaricus. The sequence continues at coordinate 109,180,401 of NC_041399.2, read as the reverse complement.
GGAACATGGCCCATTCGGACTCAATGTCCCCCACCTCCCTCGGGATGTGGTCAAAGTTCTGCCGGAGGTGGGAGTTGAAGCTACTTCTGACAGGGGGCTCTGCCAGACGTTCCCAGCAGACCCTCACAACACGTTTGGGCCTACCAGGCCTGACCGGCATCCCACCATCGAAGCCAACTCACCACCAGGTGGTGATCAGTTGACAGTTATATATATTATATGAATGTATTTAAATATACAGACTGAATGTTATTAATCTTCACTGCAGGAAATGTGAGGCAGCAGCACTGACCACTGAGCCACCATGCTGCTCACCGTGGGTATAGGTCTGTTTAATGAAAAGATTGTTCGGAAAATCTATGACATATTCTAGATTTTACAAAAAGAATATTCTACAATTTGCACTCATTTAGTGGTATATTTGTAATATAATAGCCACATTTATTTCCTAGTTAAGGTTGTAGGTCAAAGGTGTACATCCGTCACTTAGACTTCAGTAACATCATATTATGAAAGTAACAAGAACCAACCAGTTCATATTGTTTGGAAGTACATTTTGCAATAATCTGAACTTTACTAATAAAATTCCATTTTATAAAACAAAGAAATATGACAATCATTTGTAATTCTTCTTTTATTCCCATATTACACTCTAATGATTCATGTAGGAATATTTTTCTTCTTGCTTTAGAAGTACAATTCTTCCCATGCTTGATCTCATTCTGGTGCAACTAAATGGGTCACATAACTCTAAACTAATCTTAAAGCATACTTAGAAAAAAAAGAGACCAATTCATTTTTGCTGCTTCTGTCTTCTTTCCAGTTCTAAAGAATTAAAACTGACCTGAATTAAAAAGAGCATTTAAAATCTGATTGATGTAATCCTCGTGGGTAAGAGAAAATCCCTAAGTTTAAAATAAATAAAGAAAATAATTGCATGGATCTTTATTTCCATGCTGTTTTTGAAGCGACTAATCTTTCAAGGTGGTACATTTCTGTTGTTTTTACATTTCATTGAGATGCACAGACAATATCTAACTCAATTCTAATAAAACCATTGTTTTACTCTCAAGAGATATAATGTTTTGCATGCTAATTACTAAATATATTTAGAAAAGAAACATTTTTGACTCTCACGAGAGGCAACTAAATAAGAAAAACATAATGAATGTTCTCACAGAACTATAAAGTGTAGTCTTATGTAACTGCAAATACCAAGAAGTATGGTTTATCATAACAAAATAGAGCAAAATGATTTATAATGGTGCCTCAGTAAGAGAATGAAGCACTGTTACTCATGATGCAAATAAACAATAATTTATCTTTAAAAACAATGTATGTAACAGCTGACACACATAAACAGTATGCATATCTACAGTATATCTCTATATTGGTATCTAAAGATAGATAGATAGATAGATAGATAGATAGATAGATAGATAGATAGATAGATAGATAGATAGATAGATAGATAGATAGATAGATAGATAGATAGATAGATAGATAGATAGATAGATAGATAGATAGATAGATAGATAGATAGATAGATAGATAGATAGATAGATAGATAGAAGGCTGCTTGTCCATCACCAAGGCAACAGCAGGTTTGCAGCATAGCTATAAGCGCCTTTCGCCAATGGGTGATGCAAGGAACATTATAAAGACGCAGTATGACTTGTCCACTGACCTGGTCCTGACCCTGCCTGTTTGCTGTGTCTGCATATAGGAGAGTGGTAGATCCTGCTACAATAAATAACCATGCTGTTCCTGTTTCAAGTTGAATAAAGCTGGTTTCGCTAAAGTACTGGGACTCAGTCTCCAACTTGGGGTGCAAGACAACAACTCATGTGTCACAATATATATGTATAGCGCTTTTCAAGACACTCAGACCGCTTTACGTAAAGATGGGGAGCTACTTCATCTCATCTCATCTCCGCCTGTGGTCCCGCCGGGGCATAGGCCACCTATCCCCTCCAGTCTTTTAAGTCCAAGGCAACTTGTGTGGACAATCCTACTCATGTCTACCCCCAGGTCACAGCACCAGGTGTTTTTTGGCCGACCCCTCTTCCTCTTTCCTTGTGTGTTCCAGGTGAGGGCTTGTGTTGTGATGCTGGTAGTAGGTCTGCAGAGGATGTGTCCAGTCCATCTCCAGCATCTTTGTAGCATATTGTATCCAACAGGCTGCTGTTTAGTTTGTTGCCCTATGTCTTTGTTGCTTATCTGTCTTACTAAACCACAGTTAATTTATGCACAGCGGACGCACCGAGGCACATGCGTACTGCGGCCTTGGCGCCCGCCCCAGAGTCCAGAGTCAAACGCACACATGCGCACTGCAGCCTTGGCACCCGCCCCAGAGTCCAGAGTCAAACGCAGCGGCATCCCAAAACGTGGCAGCGCCCTCCCCAGAGTCAAACGCAGTGGCTTCCCAGAGTCAGTAGGGGGCGCCCAAAACCAAATAACACAACGTGCTGCGCCGTGGCGCCCGCCCCAGAGTCAAACGCAGCAGCTTCCCAAAACGCGCTTCTGAAACACCACAACCACATGAGTCACAGCTCCAAAAAGAAACCGCTTTAGTACAAATATGTTTATTTAATTAAATGACATTTCCCAGGACGCACCCACCCTCCATGAGGTGATTGCCATTCTTGGATTTGCGATTCTTTCGAGAAGAATGATCTGTCTGTCGATGATAGTGCCAAGATAGTTAAAGTTGTTCACCTTTTCTGGTACCTCTCCTTCCAGCGTGATGGGCAATCACTAATTGTGTTGACCTTTAGGACCTTACTCTTACCTCTTAGACTCATATTTTCTGAAGTGTCTGCTACAGTGCTGGTGTTTTCCTACATTTGTTGTTGGGGATGTGAAAGAAGGACCAGGTCATCCACAAAGTAGAGATCATCCAGCTGCATCCAGAGTATCCACTAGATGCCATTTTGCTTCTGGGCTGTGGATGTTTCATGACCCAATCTATTGCCAGCAGGAACAGGAAGGACAATAGCAAACAGCCTTGCCTAACTCCTGTTTGTATTTGAAAGGCATATGTGAGTTGCCATGCACTGTCCTACAGGTCATCCCTTCATAGTCACTCCTGATGATATTCATGATCTTCTCTGGCACTCCATAGTGTCTCAGTAGCTTCCAGAGGGTCTGTCTATTCACGCTGTCAAATGCCTTCTCGTAGTCAATGAAGTTGATGTAAAGAGGTGAGTTACACTCCGGTGACTGCTCGAAAGTGATGTGCAGTGTTGCAAACTGTTCTGCAAAAACCATCGTGCTGATCTCAGAGTTGCGGGTCTACTGTGTCTTTTATCCTGTTCAGCAGGGCGGAGTTGAACACTTTTCCTGGGATGGACAGTAGTGTTATCCCTCTGTAGTTTGAGCAAGAACTGAGATTGCCTTTCTTTGACAGGTGACATTCTTTCCATTTTGTCTGCACTTTCTCCTCTTCCCATATCTTGCCAAAGAGGGGGACCAGTAGTTCCACGCTGGTTTCCATGTCAGCCTTCAGCTGGAATGCTGTCAGGTCCTGCAGCCTTGATGTTTCTTAGCTGCTTGATGACACTGCAGATCTCCTCCTTCGTGGGCACATTGCAGTCTACTGGCAGATCATCAGCTGCTGGTGGAATGACAAGTGTGTCTCAGGGGGCTGGTCTGTTTAGCAGTTCCTCAAAGTGCTCCACCCACCTGTTCTTCTGAACCTCCTCATCTGATATTGCTCTACCATCTCTGCCTTTCACTGGCGTCTCTGGCTTGGTGTATTTTCCTGAGAACTTCTTGATGGTGATGTAAAGATAACATATATTGCCATGGTGAGCTGCATTCTTTAGCCTCTGTTGCCAGCATCTCTGTGTAGTTTTGTTTGTCCAACCTGATGCTGCGTTTGGCCTTCCTGCTTGCCTCTATATATTCCTCTTGTACCTTAGCCTTTGTAGTTCTTGTTCTGCTATTATTTCTGCTGCCTTCTTTGTTTTCCTCTCTTCTATCTTCTTCCATGTCTCTGTTGACATCCAGTCCTTGTAGTTATGTGTTTTGGGGCCCATCACTTCTTGGCATTTTGATGTCACTGCTTCTTTCACTCTCTGCCACTTCTCCCAGCAGCTCTTGCAGTACTTGAAACTTGTTGTTGAGGGTGATGCTGAATTCTTCTTGCTTGTTATTGTCCTTCAGCAGGATGGTGTTATATCGTTGTAGGTGGCTGGAACTTCCAGACCAATTCTTCTTTAACTTGAGCTGTGCTACAAGGAGATGGTGATCTGAAGTAACATTTGTTCCTCGCTTTACACGTACATCTTGAAGAGATCTACAGAACTTCTTTCCTATGTACACATGGTCAATCTGGTTCTCCGTCAACAAGACTGGTGATACCTGAGTTACCTTGTGTATCCTTCTGTGATGGAAGAAGCTCCCTCCAATGATCAGGCTACTCGTGGTGCACAGGTCAGCGAATCTCTCCCCGTTGTTGTTCATCTCACCTAAACCTTGCTGCCCCATGATCTCCTCATAGCCCTTGTTGTCGCTGCCAATCATGGCCTTAAAATCACCAATAACAATGATAATATTTCACTTGGTTCAGTCTTGGATGATAGTTGTAGCCTGTTTTAGAAATCATCCTTCTCTTCCTCACCATTGTCATTCATTAGGGCAAAGCATTTGTGGTAAATAATCAATCATCTGTATGCTCACCACACATTAGCTGTTAGGTGGTGTAGGGGTGAGAGACAGTTAGCCAGTTAGAGACAGTGGAAGAATGACCAGGCTGTGATAGGCAATGTTGCCAAGACATTGGGAAACACTCTACTCTTTATGAAGGATGCCCAGGGATCTTTTATAACCAGAGAAAGTCATGACCTTGGTTTTACTGATGGACAGCACAATTTTTACAGTACAGTGTCCCCATCACTGCATTAGCGTGACGGGATTCATATTCAGACCAACAGGTTAGCACCCCCTGTTGGCCTCACAAAGACCTCCTCCATAATAATGTTTTCTTAAATTAATTTGAATGACTAGAAAATGACTCATGCTCACTTTTATACTTAATTATCTCTGATATCACACACCATGCACTTCCAATTATATGAACCTAGCAATGCTGTAGTTACTGAAGCAAAATGTGGTGCCCATTATAAAACAATATGACATTGCAGGAATTATTATTTTGTTTTAAGTCTTTAAATAAGTGTTGTCACACATGTGCAAATAAGAGACAGCTAAGGCTTAGATGTTAAGTATAAAGCACCCACCCAGGGCGTTTTCTAAGTCTCCTGCAGACCTTTCCCGGGAAATCCCACCAGGAGCCAATATCTCAGCTTGAGACACACTTCCAGCCCCGGACCCAAGGACCACATCACTTCTGGCCCCAGCCCCGAGGACGACATCATTTCCCCCAGACTCCCTAATAAAACATCACTCTCTTCCTCTTAAGTTCAGTTCTGTTTTGGACTCTGGCTTGTAACTACTACTTGCTTGCAACTTTTACTTTTTGCAGCCAGGATACAGATTATATGGGTGGCTGCCCCAAACCTTTGCAATGTCTCAGGTCTCTTCTTGTCACAGTGTTTAGACAAAAGACTGCCATTTGAAAAAAGATTGTGCATAATTCAAAACTACAAAGTATAAAAAAACTAGGAAAAATGTAATTTAATGTGAGAAAAAATTTGAAACAGAATCAAGTTATAACACCCGTTGTTTCTGTTGTTGTGCCAGACTGAACCTTTCCACTGGCATGCAGAACAAAATCTCTCTTTCAATGCCTTTGTTTTATTGTACTCAAACTGTGTTTTTCTGTGCTACTTACATATTGTGAGATTTTTGAGACCCTTGGGTGCACACCAAAATGCGATTGATGTAGCCTCACACCATAACTTATAATTATAACTTTTGTAAACAGAACAAAAGAATGAGGATCGGGTCCCTGTTTAATGCAGGTATTCAAAGGACAAGAAAGGAGCATGATTGTGCCAAGTTAATAACGATCAGCTGTTGGTGTTTCTTCAGAAGGAAATCTTTACAGGTGTGAAGATCCAGTGTTTTCAGAAGATGGTCCAAGAATGAACATTGACTTATGGTGATCCTTTGGTTTAAATATCGCTGACACCGGAAGGGGCAGGACTACACACAAACTGGACCTGACCTCTAGAGTCCTCCAGGCTTTTTGTCCAGCATAAACCCATAAAACAATTTAGATACCAATGTATCTCATAATTGTTTAGTCCTGTTTTCTATGATGGTATCTCTAGGACCTCTGAAAATTGTTGGTTGGGATCAATTCCACTTGATAGACATTTAGATGCTGTATTTACTTTAACAATTACCTTTGTTAATCAGCATGAGCTGCTTTAAATTTTTTTTTTTAAATGATATGCATACTCTTAACAAGAATCTAGTGCTCAGAACACACAGTTCTTTTGTTTCTTAAAAATGTAAAGCCTACTGTTTCTGTCTTTTGAATTCAAATGCTAAATGAAAGGATAATTTATCTAAACTTCTAAGAAGGTTAATAAAACACAGTAATTAGAGTGCATAAAATGATTTAAATGAAGACCATTTGCCACTGGTGCTTCCCCGTAGGAATGTTGTGAAGCAATTAAGCAAAGTTGTTACTTTTTTATTGCTGTTAGACATTTTCAATGCATCAAGAAATTCATGATCAGTACTTTATTTTTTACGTTATTGATTATGTAATCCAAACTTTTTTTTCTCTGTACTTCAAATAAAGGCTAACTCATTCCATTTGTCTTTCTTTATGTAACATATAAAACTTGAGAACTCAAGTGCAATAGATTTTAAGGAAATTTCTTTTTTTGTTTAGGAAGGTCCCAAAATTGTCAGGCTAATCTAGCAGCAGCAGGTAGTGGTGAAGTAGCTGGTGGTGAAAACTGCCAAGGAGGTCTATAGTGAATTCATTTGCTATTTTTAATCCTGCCCCTTTAGTCTTTCTTCAAAAAAAGACACCAAGTTGTCCATTTAAAAGAAGCAGCAAAAACTACACAGTTTAAAAACTCAGTGAAACAGAAATGCATGCAAAGAAACAACCACCTTCTGGGCCGAGAATTGTGATGTTTAGGAAATTCTGTTTGCAATAATCCATACATTTTTAGAGAACAGAATGAGGATGAGCAATTGTGTTTTTAAGATAGTTTCTTGATTCACTGATAAGAAAGCAACAATGGATCACTGATGAAGGACAAGTTGCACAGATAAGCTGCCTGTGTAATTACAGTCAATAATATAGTGAACAGCATAGCACATCACTCCCCCAACATTAGCACACACACCTCTCCTTTCTCAGTGAACCCAAAAGTTTTCAGTTGCCATTAAGGAACAGCTGCATTCAAGCAAAACAAGTTAATTAGTTAAAAATGAAGATTCCACTAAATCTTTATATGTCATACGCTACCATGGCTGTTCATTTGTCTGTCCAGGATTTTAAATCACCTGTAGCTTGGCAAACCATTTGACCTATTGACCTGAAAGTTGGTACACATTTACTACGTGACATCTACTATCGGCTTTCGGAGAGATGATTAACCTCGAAGGTTATTCCTCTTTTTATTTTTATTTTATTTTATTATAGAATCAACTCTCGGCAGCGGCTAGCAGGGGCAGCCATGCAGTGCATGTGTAGGGGTGCCTTTCTCATCCCTACCACCTTCGCCGTCACTTCCCCTACCTCTTCATATCTTAAATCATTGTTGAGGCAGATTGAAGACTTAAGTGCCAGCTTAAGTGAAAAATGAAAGAAAAAGTACTAAATAATTGCAACACAAACACTGACATAATCACTTTTAACGGGAAAAGATGCCAACGAAAAAAGAAAAGAAGAGGGCCGCTAGGGTTGACAAAAGAAGAGCTGCTCAGGAAGCAGCAAGTGCATCAACCTCTGAGTAACCAAATGCTAAACGTACAGAGAAAGAGTCTGAAAACTATGAATGCTCAAGTCAGGTGTATTCAGTGCATGTTATCGTGCAGTGTGCCATTACTGGTGTTTAATGATCAAGTTAAGTACAACTTAAACTTTCTAGAATAAGTAAAAAGGTTCTAAAAAAAGATTTGATAATTAACTTGAGAGAACAAAGAGAGACAGATAACCTGCAAAGATTACTTTGACTGAAATAAACATTCCACTACAGAAAACTTAATGAAAGTTGCAAAATAGACTAATTCCATTAAAGAACAATAAGCTTGAAAAAACTAAATGTCTAAACCTAAACAGAAAATGCTGAGTTTGTAAAAGATCATAAGTAAAATCTACTTACTTTAAGAGATACTTAAATACAGAGAAGGAAAGGCAGAGACAAGGAAGTGAACTCAGTGATCCAGCTGTTAGACTAAGGATGAAGGACAATTTATACAGAGAAGCCTCAGGCCACGCCCCTTGGGATCCACATCTAAATGATTAGAAAGCAAGTGCTAAAACAGCAATGAGTAATTACAACAAAAGTAAAATACAAAAGTATAAAGTATATATAAAAGTCTAAAAATGACTTCAAATACTGATTACTACCACTGGAATAAGGAAGACCACAGACATTAACAATGAAACAAAAAAAAAGCCTACAGTATCAGTGTACTTCCTCAGGAACATTATCGGACATACTCCTGATTATTTTCTGCATGGATGCTGTAAGAGACAGTCAAGGGACAACATTAGCAATTTGGAGTTTTAGTCAGCACCCTGTTTAATTGTCAACCAAATTTGGTCCCACACAGGCACTTAATTGAACAAAACGTTGGGATCAACAGCTCAATACAGCTTTCTTGAGTTACTCCTCGGAGGCAGAAGTGTCAGAAGTGACAGCTGGTTACTAGTCATGTCTCCTCCTATATCAGTACCGGGAGTGGAAAAGGTGCGGTCATCAACATTCAGCAGGAAGTGCTGTTATTGTTCATTGGGTAATTCATTCCCTGGTTTGAAGGAAACAAAATGGGTTTAGTGTTTTACTTCCCCTATACCTTTCACTTGAGAGCCAACACAAAAATCGTCATAGTGACTTTTGTTAGTACAGCATTATGTCATTTTTTACAATCATTTCATAACTAATTTTTGAGCATTTAATTTTTTTATTTGTGTTTGTCTTTCCTTTGTTGTTTGTTATTTGTCTCTGTTTTCTTCTGCTTCATAGTGATTCAAGGCTCCTGGAGAAAGTTAGTTGTGAGGTGCTTTGTCTGGCTTTTTTGGGTATAAAGTGAAGTGTCTTTGCAGGTTCTTCACAGTGCTCTTATTTATAAACAGTTATGAGTGATACAGGTAAGTTTAAATTTTCAAACAGTTTTTTAAACTAACACTAAAATTGGTTTCTCCAGCAATTTTGCAAATACAAAATGTGAAATTCACTAAAGAGGTTTTTAGGGGGTTAAAGGTTCTTTTGAATGCAATATAAGGAACACAGTTCCCAAAAGATTGTTCATATTTCCATGATTATCTGCATCTGTTTCTGCAGCTGCATAACACATTGTGGACATCGGGGGTGCTCCAGCTCCTCAAACACCCAACACAAGCAGACATGGACTCAAGTGTTAAAGGCTAAATAGTCTTTATTCGTTGGAAACTCTTCTTTATCAAGCGTATCAAGCACAATTATAAGCACAACAAAGCAATTCTTCTCTTGCTTTTTCTATGTCACTGCCTCCTCCACTCTTCCTCGCAAGCTTCATCCTCCTCCTCCTGACTCTGGCTCCTTGATGTGAGGCAGGCAGCTCCTATTATCTAGCACCCAGGAGTGTTTCCAGTGACATGAAGCTGGGCCACCAAAGTACATTCGGGTGAAGTTGGACAAATTCCGCAGCTCCACCTGGAGTCCCGAACAGGACCCAAGAGGACTGTCCCCCGGGACTACAATAAATGGTATTTCCTGTGGACACATATGTTTGGATCCTTGCCTGGGTTTGCTGCCATCTAGCATTCCAGGGGAGCAGTGCCCTAAAGAACTGACTCCTCCTGGCCTCAATTGCAAGGGCATCCCAGCTGGGTAAGGATGGTGGATGCCCCTCACAATATGTAATCCATACCACACCAGTAATCAATTTCATTTATGCCTCTCATTCATATCATTTACATTTATTCTCATTCACATCACTGTGGAAGAATGCAGAATGTTGTTCAAAACTGTGATATGCTGTGCATTTTCTGTACAAACCCATACTAAAATGCACCAATATATACACATTACTGTATTTTCTGTACAAGAAAATTGTATTCACAGAAAGTCACTACTGCCATCCCTGCAACCTAGGAACCACCTTTTTCTAGTTGAAGATATGCACACATCCTATGGTTTTTTTTCTTTCCTAAAGTTCTTTATATAAAAAGTAAATGAGAGGTACCATAATATCACTTCCCAACAAGAAATAAACACCTTTCTTCTTGAGTGAATGGTATGAAGTTTGCTGCAAGTCAAGTACTATTTTGCATATTTTTCTGGGAAGCAAAATACAGTACTGAGTTTCACTGCAAATTCAATATCATGATAATTGTTTCACTCATTACTATCTATTCATGTTTCTGTTGGGGTAAACTAGAAACTGTTGGGTTTTACCTGTCTTTACTCTTCCCATTACAGAATTCATTGATTTGTTGACTTTTCTTCTGTGTCAAACCAGCCCTGACACCACTGAAACCCAGTAAATTAAGAATATTGGGATATTTCAATGGAAGAACCAAAATAATGAATTGGGCCATTAAGCTTTTCACCTTACAAATTGCTTTGAAAGCTGAGAGAATAGACAGCTAGAATACCCAGCTTAAGATATAGCAACTAAAGAATGCTCTTTAACAACATTTAAAATAACATTGTGAAATGAAATTAAAAAAAATATAGGTTCTGGATGTTGAACCATCAATGCATTTGGTGACCATAAAACAGATGATCATCCTACTTTATCAGAAGCCGAATGAGAATCACTTTTATTCACCAGTACTTAATGTACATGAATTTGACTTGGTAAATATGGAGCTGCTTATAACAGAGCACAACATCAAATACAAATAACATAAGTAGCATAATCATAATATCTAGTGGGAGAGGTTGTAGCTGTGTTTTTTTCAAAAGTCAATGACCATTTCCACTGTCATGGTGGTACTGAGGACTAGGTTGTTGGAAGCACACCAAGGCACAAGACGTAACACCTCTTTTCTATAAGTTGTTTCGTTACCATTAGTAATTAAACCAATATGATGGTATCATCAGCAAACTTGATGATTTTTACTGAAGGATCAGTGGGCCTAAGGTCATTGGTGTACAGGGAAAAAATAAGGGGGAAAGTGCACAGCCTTGAGGGACTCCTGTGCTAATATGGAGATTGTCTGAGAAGAGTGAGCCCACATGAACATTTTGTTTCTGATTTGTCAGAAAACTGTAAATGCATTCACAGATTGTGAATCTGTCTACAAACAGTATTCTGGCATAAGTTCCTTTACAGTCCAGATGCTCCAGCACAAAGTGAAGGCCCTTGTTAATGGCATTGTCCATAGATATATTTGCTCGATATGCAAACTGAAGAGAGCCAAGATCAGTAGCTGTAACTGACTTCAGATGGGATAGAACAACCAATTAATCTTACAGCTTTAAACTATTTCAACTTATTTCATTTTAAATCTTTTAAGATGAACATACCATTTTTATTTAACAGATGCCACAACCCATAACAGGCACGTCTTTGAGTAATAGCAGGAAACATAGATTATTCAGAGAAACAATCATGTAAACAAGAGAAGAGCATGCTGTGAACCCAGCCTGGGTTTCAATCTCAGCCTTTTTGAGCTGTGAGGCAGCAGCATTAACAACTGCACTACACTATTTCAAGTGTTATAATGAGGATATGTCAAAAATAGAACATTTCCCATTTGACATTGTGACCGATAAGAATTTTCAGGCCATTACTTGAAGAAATTAGTTTTCACTTGAAACAAAAATGTGAAAGGCTGAAATTCTAATACAGATCTAATTACTACTAAAGATTATCATTTATTAAATGGTTTATATTTTAAATTTAACAAACAAGAAATCTTTAGTAGTTTGAAGTTGTCTACATCTTTGAAATTTATAGGATGAATTATATTAATCAGCTGAAATGTAGCTGTTGAACATATGGCTAAAGGGCAGACATTATAATGCCTGATTATAAATGTCTGAAGGGAATATTTTGCTGTGCCTAAAAAGCTGAAAAACGCAAGACACCTGGAAGACTCAAAGTCCCTGGAGTAAAATACCCCACAACTTTAATTATGGCTTCTGCTCTGCACTTAGGCAGATTTCTAGTTGATGAATGAGAGTGTATTCCGATCTTGTCTCTAAAGCCTCTAGATTAAAAACATTTTCTTGACTGCTGGTACCAGAAGAGAATCTAAAAACACACTATACTGTATTGTTTATGTCCCTCTTGAATATAAGCACAGCACATTACAGAGTAATTAGGCCATTTGTTACATAAAATATAGGAAAGCCAAGATTTAAAAAAGTACATAATATTGTCTTATTGCACTGTAGTTCTGTAGTTCGGAATCATGCTGCTTTCAAGCATTTCTTTTGCTATGCAACTGTAAAATTTAAACATGTACTCTGCATTTGTACTTTGGGGTGTTTAACTTCATGGAATGAATCATACTGAATCTGTACAGCTGATAAAATGATATGTATTTGTAAAATATCTGGTAAGAATTAACCACATAGACAACAAAAAACATTTCTGGATCCTTCCTTGCTAGCTAATTGAAGTGTGTCTTTTCTTTCTTTTTTCTTCTGCATCTCCTATTTATTATTTGTAATATTATTTATTTATTTAATTATTTATAAAAAATATTTATTTGCAATGGTAATGGACAGGTTGACAGACGAGATTAGACAGGAGTCCCCATGGACTATGATGTTTGCTGATGACATTGTGATCTGTAGCGATAGTAGGGAGCAGGTTGAGGAGACCCTGGAGAGGTGGAGATATGCTTTGGAAAGGAGAGGAATGAAGATCAGTAGGAACAAGACAGAATACATGTGTGTAAATGAGAGGGAGGTCAGTGGAATGGTGAGGATGCAGGGAATAGAGCTAGCAAAGGTGGATGAGTTTAAATACTTGGGATCAACAGTACAGATGGGGATTGTGGAAGAGAGGTGAAAAAGAGAGTACAGGCAGGGTGGAATGGGTGGAGAAGAGTGTCAGGAGTAATTTGTGACAGACGGATATCAGCAAGAGTGAAAGGGAAGGTCTACAGGACAGTAGTGAGACCAGCTATGTTATATGGGTTGGAGACAGTGGCACTGACCAAAAAGCAGGAGACAGAGCTGGAGGTGGCAGAGTTAAAGATGCTAAGATTTGCACTGGGTGTGACGAGGATGGATTGGATTAGAAATGAGTACATTAGAGGGTCAGCTCAAGTTGGACGGTTGGGAGACAACGTCAGAGAGGCGAGATTGCATTGGTTTGGACATGTGCAGAGGAGAGATGCTGGGTATATTGGGAAAAGGATGCTAAGGATAGAGCTGCCAGGGAAGAGGAAAAGAGGAAGGCCTAAGAGAAGGTTTATGGATGTGGTGAGAGAGGACATGCAGGTTATGGGTGTAACAGAGCAAGATGCAGAGGACAGAAAGATATGGAAAATGATGATCCGCTGTGGTGACCCCTAATGGGAGCAGCCGAATAAAGAAGAAGAAGAAGAATATCTCCATACTGTGAAAAAAGAAAAAGGAAGCTGGAAAAAAGATGTATGGGATGCCCTATTTAATGTCCATTAGTCGTTTTAGGGGAAAAAGCATAAAAGCAAAAGAGTGATGTTATACATTAAAACATGTAGCTCTCCAGAGCTCTTAAAAAGGTTTCTGTGGAGCTAGAGTTCTGTCCTCTTCAGTAACTGTTTCCAAGTGAACAAAGAGTTTTTGGACTGGTATTTTAAATAGGCGGAGCACCAGTAGAGACCATAAATGTTGTCTTGTATCTTCCAGGATGTTCTACTCCACTCTAATGTAAACACAAACTGGGTTAGTGGTTGTCTCAGTCTCAATTACACCCCCAAATATGTAGCTATGAGACACTTCTGATACTCCTATGCTTGATTCCTCTGGCTAGATTCCAGATGATCAAATGGATCTGGCTGAATGGTCATGAACATGAGAAAGCGCATTAGTGCTGCAAAATAAACCTTGGTGGTGAAGCGATACCCCTCAAGAACAAGAAATGAAGAAGCCACTTGAGGATCGCTGTCCTTATGTGCTGCAATCCATTTTAGTGGTGCTTGATCTACTGTATGACCATGTGGAACTCCTGACCCAAGAGATATTTCAGTATATTTTCAGGGTATCATGCTCAACCACAGAATACCAGCATTCCCAATCTAGCAGTTTCGAAATCAGGTACAAGGTAATTGTTATTTTTGACTACTGATTCAATTTTCTTCTTTCTCCCCCTTGATAAAAATTTGGGGACAGACACTTTTCCTTTGACCATGAGGCAGTTTTTGGTGCAGATTATGAATCTGTTATTAGCTGTTTCCTTTTTTTGTTATTTTAATTTTACTGTTGTTGCTGCAATATTGTTTGATGGTGATCACAACCATCTAATTCATTGGTTGTTAGGTTAGTCACATGTTTCTAGTGATGTGCCCACTTAAACTAATGACCCAACAAGGTAGAAAGTGGTCCAGAAAGGTAATATCTTTATCCAAGTTTGCAGATTCAAAACCCTTTTTGTCGCTCATGGTTTTGCCTTTATGGGAGGATCTCAACCATCAAATGAACAATGTTGAAGATGAAATACTACCCGTTAGGACATAAGTTCATTTTGGTCATTGACTATGGCCCTTTACAATGGATACCTGCACACAAGAAGTCAAACCCGAGGGTTACCCATTGGCTTCCTCACCTCCAGCGGTATAAATTCAATGTAGTGCATCGAAAGGGGCTTCTGCATGCCAACGCTGATGTCCTCTCAACATGTTCATGACCTCTCAGACAGATCCACTTCTCCTTCTTTGGCCGAGGGGGCAGCTGTGTCAGACGTGTGAACAGTGGGTACGGTTTACAAGTTTGTGCTCGAAAAATACAGGGAAGGAATTAAATTTCACACCACAGTTAAGTTTTGTTCTTTTGGTTTCCTTAAAGTAGAGTAGGTTGACTGATGACTTTAAATTTTACTCCAGATAATCATCTTTTCCTCCATATCGCAAAAACATAAGTTTCTGATTAATTCATATTGGTAACTTGGTTCTGCATGAGTGTGTGCATAATAAACTGGCACCCAACCAAGTATTGGTTTCTGCCTTACCATGGAATAGGCTTCTGACCTCTATGAGCTGAATTGAATTTAGAGGTTTGGAGAAAGTAATATTATGTTTTGCAATTTGATAAATATTGTTTGGCTCCTCTCTCTTTGGATTCTCTTCATGTTCTGACATTTTCTAAGTTCTGTTTTTTGATTCTTCTGATTGTTGCTCTTTCTGCTCAGGTATTAGATTTTGATTCTGCTTTTTAAATTGGAATCAATTTGTTTTTTAATTACATTTCAATAAATATTTCATGAATTTTTATCCTTTTGAATGTTCTTTCATTTCATTTTTAGTTTCTTGTATAAAACTCTCTTGTTATTTTATAAAAATCTGGCTTTTGTTATTTTGTACTAGGGGATTTTATAGTTGCCCTAACCATTTTTGAGAATTAGATGCTATGTCTTTAGCGCACAAAGGAAACACACATAGAATTGTTCATAATTATTCAACTACAATAAATGTAGGCCATAATCATAAGCTACAGAGGACGGTTTACTGTACTTTGGTGTTGTGATGGGGCTGGGGTATTCTGGAGGTTGATGTTCCTCACCTTTTTATATTTGTCATGCTTGCAGCTACTCCCCTGCTGGCTCTGGCACTGGTAGGAGTCTTTCTGGTTTCACTAATAAAACAGCTGAAAAATATAGATGGAACACAGTGAGTGTTTCACCATTAGTATTTATTTAGTAGACAGATTTATTCAAATAAGAATACAAAAGTAAATAAAAATATTAATGTATCAGTTGATACAGAATTTTTTATAGCTGAGCAGAGAAAGTTTAGGTTATGTTTAGTAGTGTACCTAGATGAAAACTAATAGTCCAATAATCACAAGTTTGAGAAAACA
Source organism: Erpetoichthys calabaricus (assembly GCF_900747795.2). Taxonomy (NCBI): domain Eukaryota; kingdom Metazoa; phylum Chordata; class Cladistia; order Polypteriformes; family Polypteridae; genus Erpetoichthys; species Erpetoichthys calabaricus. The sequence goes on along the minus strand of NC_041399.2, from coordinate 109,164,301 downwards.
GTGTTATATACAGATTGCCAGAACAACCAGGAAATGATTTAAAAATAAGAAATCAAGGTCAAAAGACAAGAATGCATCAGAATAGCAAAGAAGCTTAAAACAAAAAAGAGTTAATAGAAACAAAAGGGTGAAACAAAAATCAAAAGTCATAATCCCAAAAGGGTTATAACCAGAACACATAATCCTAACGCTAAGGTCCACTTGGAAATAAGGCTAACAATTGCTATGTAGCTCAAATGTTTTTGCACCTACTGAGAAATGCATTGAGGTATCTCCACCATATTTAGAGTGTAACTTCTGCTACAGTACATAATCTGTGCAATTATCAAGGTAACGTAACAGCAGCATCACATAGATAAAGTAAACTAAGATGTTACTGAAAATCAACTTTCAAATTACAAGTCAAACTTTCAAATTATTATCAGAAATTAATTCTCATGATTTTAACCCCCACAACAGACATAACACATGTATAAACAAATGTTAATACTAAAAAGTGGTAGCCAAGTTAATATTTGTGATTATATTTTTTTTCTTTCAGTTTTCATTTCTTACATAAAAATGTGACCCAAACAATTATTTTTAGTTTCAACTCACAGTTTTAAGCCATTAGTGGTATGGAGACAACTAAAAACACTCCTATCATGTGAAATCCTATACAGTATCTAGAATGGTGTAAAACATTGTATTGTATAAAGCATCTTAAATTAGAGTCTGTGATCTTCAAAGGACTCATAAAATAGTGATTATAAAGCCATTAAAAAGTCAAAAAATGTATGATAGAATCATAAAGAAAACAACTGCCATATGCTTGGTGCAATGACTGTTTAATGAATGGTAATATACGTTCTGTCAAGTTGTTTTCAATAATGAGTCCCACTTCCCTCTTAACAATGACAACTGCCAAATTCGTATGTATAGAGATGGCATCCTTGAATAACACACTTCCAAAACAGTAGGTAATATTGTGGGTCACCATTGCCTTGTAATAGCAGTTTAGCATTTTCTGACTGTTAGGGGAGGTCTGACTGTGTGACAATATTTTAAGGAGATCATGCCACCATTGACCTTTAATGGCTTACCCACTTTGCTCTACTTTTCCATAGAAGTGCCCAGTAGTACATAGATTCATCCCTTAGGAATGCCTAGATAACATAAGCCGGCATTTCAGTCTTGGACAGAGAATATGTTGGATATACATGGATGTCAAGTACTTTCTACTTCACTCACTTCATTACCTTTCCAGAGGAGCAATTGCAAACTTGTTAGTTGGATATGCCACAGGGCTCCATTTGTTGCCATGTTTCCAAAGGGCAATGAGGCCAATATGACATTAGTAACACCTGCTCCTGACCTTGTTCCCTCACCTGTTTGAGAAAGTCCTATGTCATACATTCTGGGAGGGTGGGTATAATTCATTCTATTACTGTACCATACTGGAGTCTCTCTATATAACTTCCCATACTGTAATTTTGCATCATCACCTGTGGTCGTTTTCTGAACCAGATGTAGCTCTGTTCTAGGCCAATACATCTTTCTTTTGCTATATTTTAAAAATTATTTTGTACTTGTGTCAAATGTTTTCATGGCACTTTTCATAAAATTTGAAAATGGTTTCTGGATATTAAGTCTTTCATTATATCACTTTGTACATCATAAAATAGACACAATCAACAGCATATAACTTTCCAGTTCTATTTATTACTTTTTGCTGGGTTTTCCTTGTAAGTTAGAGCTGACATCTTGGCACCTCAACATTGCCACAGTCACATGAGTTCAAGTTCGAAATCAACCACTCCCCCTGTGGAGCTGGTATTTTTTTCCCCACATTCACGTGATCTGCATAGTAGGTTGACTGAAGACTATAAATTGGTTCTTATCAAGTAACAAGTGGCCTTCATTTGATCCATAACCTATTGTGGAGAGTAGGGAGAGCCACTGAGCCCCCAAACCCCAGACACACAAGACCCAACACAACTCCAGGCTCAAAATAGAGAATTTTTAATCCGGCCAATTAATGCAACCAATATACAGAGTTTAAGTGCTCTCTCTCTCTCTCTGTTTCTCTCTCTCTCTCGTTCCCTTCACTCCTCCAGCTGAGAGTCGCCTGCTGCACCCTGACTCTGACTCAATGAGTTATGGTGGTGAGCTCCTTTTAAACTGAACCCAGGAGTACTTCTGGTAGCATGTCATGGCTTGTGGAAAACATGTCTGGATCATATGGAAACCATGAAGGTCCTCGCCTGGCAGCACCTTCTATCATCACCCAAGAACTCCACACTGGGATTATTGGCAAGGGACACTGCCATCTATTAATTTGGGGAATGAACTGCTCCTGGCTTCAAGTTCTCATCAGTCCATAATTCCTTCCGGTAACCCAGCCAGGACTGAAATTATAACGCACCCCATTTGGGCAATGTCTGTAACCAGGCCATCCTTCCATTATGGCTTCCCAGCCAGGCAAGAAATCCTCCTCCATCCTGGCCAGGATTCCCATCCTTCCTCCTGGGCACTTACACAATATAGAATTTGTCTGTTCTCTTACTGACATTGTAAGTTTTCTGTTTAAATAAATGGATATATCAGGCAAGAAAATCAAACCCATCAATCTAAAATGTGATTAGATTAGATTAGATAAACTTTATTAATACCAAGGGGAAATTAATTGAATTTATTTTGTGTTCATAACTTTAAGCACAGGATATTTAACCTTTTGTATTTTTGTTAAAAAAATAAGTTTTTACTTAATCAAATATAGTATATTATTATTATTATTATTATTATTATTATTATTATTATTATTATTATTATTATTATTATTATATAAAATACAGGGTATTTATAGAAATAAATGTTCTTTCATTCATTAACATTTTAAATGCAAATACCTTGTCCAATACTGTGTGTAAATGTCCTTTAATAATAAAACAGCAAGGTGGTACTAAAGATACAAGTAAAAAAACATTTGTTGTTCCAGAAAAGCTGCAAGAGAATATATGTGCAGTACGGAGAAAGATTCTAAATTTGAATTAACATTAGAAGAATGGTGTGAGGAAATAGTTTGACGTAATTGTAATCTGCACAGACTTGTCTGTGTGTATGAAAAAACAGAAATCATAATAATAAGTGGTGATGGGACATAAGGTTAATGTAGGAATGTCGAAGCTTATTATCTTTTAGGCATTATGTTTTGTGCAACTCAATGTAATAATATCTGCTTTATGTAAAATCTTTTTTTCAACATATTTCTTTATTGTGTATGTCGTTATGCGATGGCTTTTCCTTTCTGCTGTTACATGAATGTTAACAAAAGATTTACAAGCCAAGCCAAATTTGAGATTTTTAGGGGCCAAAGGTAAATTTCACATCTCTAGTTAGTTTTGCTAAACATGAGCTCTGACTGTTTAGTTCTGTAGGAAAAACATTCAAGGTGAATGTACACGGATCTCCCTTTTTGGTAGATTTATAGTTAATTACATGTAAATTATGTTAAAAACCTTTGAAAATCTTTACAAGCCGATTCACAGAATTGACATTTGAAAAGACTATAAATAACATAACAGGCTATTTAAGATACAAGACAACAACAGAAAACAAACAATAACATCCTTTCCTGTGGATTTAAGGGAATGGAAACTTTTCATAAGGGTTTGATGCAGATGATAAAAAATAGCACAGACATCTTCGTCCAATAACATAGAGGTATATGCTTAAAAAGTAGAAATTTCAAAGCAGTACTGAGGGAAGGGAGATATGGAGGGGCTTTGGTTAGAGCTGATATGCAGGAAACTAGATTCAAATCCTGACCTGGAAAATAAATATTTATATGTGTTTTGCATGTTCCCATCATATTCGCAGTGTTTTTCTACAGATGACACATCTGAAAGACAAGTAAATCAGATAATTTATCAAATCTAAACAGATCTGGCATGTTTGAATGTGGGTGTGTGCAATGGAAAGGCCAGCGGTCTTTACTGCTGTGTGACCTATGCTACTGACATAGCATCTAGCCTTCTTACTCCATAAATGTGAAGGAAATGGCTTTAGAAAATTGCCAAATAAATACAGAAATAGAAATGGAATTCAGATATAATATGCCAAATACCTGCTATGCTCATTGGTATTTTGTCATGTGGTTTTGGTAGTTTAGTCAACAGTGTAATAAAATAACCGCGAACTTCACCAGTAAAAGCAGATGGGAAAAGAGACGAGTTACAATGAAAAAGGATAAATGAACGTTCTTAAGAAAACTTTGGATCAGTGAGATGTAAACTGCTTGAACTGATTTATCAGAAATTGGGTATGTACTTCCACTATGCAAGACAGAGGCACTTTAAAGTTGTCCCTCACCCCAGAATAACTGACAAGGAGGTCAGAGTTATAAAAGAACGGGAAAATATATTGTAAGTAAAGCACACAAAGGGAAGGAATAAAAAGATGAAATGAAAAGGTACACATAAAATAGAAAACAAAACAATATATATATATATATATATATATATATATATATATATATATATATATATATATATATATATATATTGTGAAAGATTGAGGCCTCCGTGACCACTTGAACCCTCTGATCAGACGTCAGACACCATATAAAAGTCCAAATATTACTTTTATTTAGACAAATATGTGCACAAAGCACCCTATACTCCACAACACTCATATATAAATCAATAAATCAATACAATATCCTCCACTCCCAGACACTTTGCCACCCTACCTCCCAGCTTAGCTCAGCGTACTGGGCTTCCCACAGTCCTTTTTAAAGCCCCTGACCCGGAAGTGGTTCCTGGCACAACCCACAAGTCCTTATTCCTCCCGGATCAGGGTAAACAGTCCTTTTCTTCAACCCGGAAGCACACCATTTCCTCCTGTCCTGGGATTATGACGTACTTCCGGGTTATAGGGCATATAACAGTCTACGGGCTTCCCTACAGCGACTCCTGGTGGTCCCCAAGGCATCCAGCAGGGTTGTGCATAAAAACTACATAGTCCATGAGTCCCTGCTGGAACTCGGGGCACGTCCATGCTGCAGGGAAAGCTCCACCTGGCGGCCTGGGGGTATTGGCCGGAATGAAAAGCCGGCCACATATCACAATATATATATATATATATATATACAGTATATACTGTATATTCCAGTTATTGTTGCTTGGAAGAAATTGATTTCAAATGGGGAGCACAGCTGATGCATGCTTCAATTCCATACAAGTTTGCATACTGAAATTCAAATTGTGCTTGCTATATGAGTGAACTTTAATTTGTATTAATAAAAGATTGCAGACATGAACTCAACTATCAAGCATAAATTTGTACAAAGTGTCATAAGAAAGAGTCAAAGACCTCATAAAGATTTGGGGCAGCCACCCGTATATTGTTTTTCTGGCTGCAAAAGTTTGATTAGAAGTAGCACGATGTGCGTAGAACAGAGTCCAGAACAGAACTGATTGCATGGAGACAAGATGGCGGTTTTAACTGAGGGCGTGCGCTAATTCACAAATCTGCCGCCGGTTGGTCCATGGGATTAGCAACAATCTCCTCAACCCGCCCTCATGTTCAGCTATTTGATATAACAGATCGTATTCTATCACAAAGTGAGGACCCTGTGGCATGGGCTGATGAGTGCACTGGCCATTGACAAGCATGACTGCATTTTTAACAAATTTCAGGGAGTCATCATTCCACTGCTCCCTTTTAAAAGAAGCCGGCGTTTCTCTAAACTGAAAATGTAACTCAGAGAGAGGGTCCGGTCTGAACTCAAGGGGCAGAGAATCCTACCGGCTCGTCGTGGCCTGGGATGATGACGTGTCTATCTGCAACAGTCCAGGAGTCTCTCCGTCCTCCTCTTGGACTTCCGTAATTCTCTCCGTCAGCTGATTACATGGCGTGAAAACAGTCTGAGGTTGGTTATTCCCTTCTATAACTAGGCCTACGGGAGTACTGGAAGTAGTTAACAGTACACCGCATTTATTGTCAGACCAGTCTTGCCCTAGAATTACTGGGAAAGGTGGATGAGGAAGGACGGCCACGGGGAACTTTTTCAGCGGTTCCCCGTAGCTGATGAAACAATAGGCGGTTTTATAGCTACAGGTTTCTCCGTGTATGCATCTGATACTGGTCTTTATTTTTGTTCATTGTCACGGTAATACATAACGGCAATCAACAATGGAAATGTTGCTGCCGGAGTCTAAGAGGGCTGTGACTTGGAATCCATTCACAAGTACTATTCCCGTATGACCGATAACCAGAGGGTTCGTAAGTACACATAACTGATCCCCCCTTCCACCTGCATTCCTTCATGCTCCCGGGCAAGCAGTCCAACCCGTGCCCCGGGGACATCGGAAACAGGCTTCAGATCATATAGAAGAGTCTTATACTGTGGGACGTAATCCATACAGAGTCCACTAGAGGACAGTTCTGCTCTCCCAAATTGTGAGGCTGGCTTAGTTATTTCTATTGTTTGGATTAGTTCCTCCATAGAGTGAAAGTCTCCCCAGACCGGCTGGGCAAAATTAATGGGAAGACCTTTAGTAAAAATAAAGCAGGCTACCTGCTGCACGATTTGGAGGGTGGAGAGCTCAAAAGACCGTAGCCATTGTGCCACCAGTTCCCAAAGAGCAAAAGCTTGCTCTCAGGTCGATCTCTCTGGATCGTATTCCCAGGTTTGTATTATCTTTACCTGCTGGTCTGGGGATAGCCCATATTTTTCTGGGACCTCAATCCCAATGGGCGGCTCAGCTCTCTCCTCCGAGAGAGTATAATAAGCCCTTTTCATTTCCCCCCCAGGGACCAGCCCACGCCTGTGGGTCTCCTCCACATTCTCCCTTTGTATAACTAAGAGCCCAGTTTCTATTTGTGGGAGCGAAGCCTGCACCATGTCACTCTGGGACCACTGAGCGCACTCCCCACCCAGAAACATGGCCCTGGTACATTCCTACCCGACCATATTCTCGGTTCTCTCCCGGTTTCTTCTGTGAAGTAATTATCCTGCTGACTACGCTACTGTCATAAGAAAGAGTCAAAGACCTCATAAAAATTTAGGGCAGCCACCTGTATATTGTTTTTCACGGCTGCAAAAGTTTGATTAGAAGTAGCTGTGCGTAGAACAGAGTCCAGAACAGAACTGATTGCATGGAGACAAGATGGCGGTTTTAACTGATCAAACAGGAAATTACGTCATCGGCACCGGAATGTTATGTCTTCATGATCAGAAGGGACGTCCTTCTGCCCGGAAGTGACGTCATTGTCGATGCCGCAACCAGAAGTGACATCATCGTCTGTGCCGGAACCGGAAGTGACGTTTTCTTGACTGGAAGTGACATCCTTGTCGGCGCCGGAACCAAGTAGGATTTCCCAAGAATGGTCTGCAAGAGACTGAGAGACACAGTCAGCACACTCTGCCGCCCCCTGGTCTGGCGTATAATTACTATTTTGTAGGCCCTTTAGCTGTTTCCCATGCGCAAGTGTGCGACAAAAGAAATAATGGTGAAACTTGAGGGCAGGGCCCATCTAGGAGTATCTATTACTCAGTTACTGCTGTGTTACAAGACCATAAGAACTTATTTTGTCTTAGAATTATTTCTAAAATCACCAATGACAATTTACTTTAAAAAAGAGGCTATACTGTATTGCATCTATCAGTTATTATTACTATGTAATAAGAGCTTAGCAACTCATGCTATGTGTTGCATAGTAAAGAGTGACTTATAGAGGCACTACACCAAGCTCTTCAACCCCACATTCTAATGTGTTGACAAAATATCATATCATAGTGAACATGATACATATGAAATACTGTAATATGAAATCAGACATAACATTACCCATTAAATGTATATTAAAATAAACTTTATTGAGAAGACTAATAGTACAGTGATCCCTCGCTATATCGCGCTTCGCCTTTCGCGGCTTCACTCCATCGCGGATTTTATATGTAAGCATATTTAAATATATATCGCGGATTTTTCGCTGCTTCGCGGGTTTCTGCGGACAATAGGTCTTTTAATTTCTGGTACATGCTTCCTCAGTTGGTTTGCCCAGTTGATTTCATACAAGGGACGCTATTGGCAGATGGCTGAGAAGCTATCCAGCTTACTTTCTCTCTCTCTCTCTCTCTCTCTCTCTCTCTCTCTCTCTTGCGCTGACGTAGGGGGGTGTGAGCAGGGGGGCTGTGTGCAGCTGCTTCCTGAAGGACATGCTGCACGGAGCTTCGCATACTTAAAAGCTCAAAGGGCACGTATTGATTTTTTTTATCTGTCTCTCGCTATCTCTCTCTATCTCTCTCTCTCTGTCTTCCTGCTCCTGACAGAGGGGGGTGTGAGCTGCCGCCTTCAACAGCTTTGTACCGGCGGTGCTTCGCATACTTAAAAGCCAAAAAGCCGTATTGATTTTTTTTTTGACTGCTTGCTTTGCACTCCTTTGAAAAGGAAGATATGTTTGCATTCTTTTAATTGTGAGACAGAACTGTCATCTCTGTCTTGTCATGGAGCACAGTTTAAACTTTTGAAAAAGAGACAAATGTTTGTTTGCAGTGTTTGAATAACGTCCCTGTCTCTCTACAACCTCCTGTGTTTCTGCGCAAATCTGTGACCCAAGCATGACATTCTAAAAATAACCATATAAACATATGGTTTCTACTTCGCGGATTTTCCTATTTCGCGGGTGGCTCTGGAACGCAACCCCCGCGATGGAGGAGGGATTACTGTATATGGAATTAAGAAATATGTGAAGTAGCTGTTTTTCCCCATTGATATCCTGAATTTCTGAGATGATGGAAGCAACTGGAATTCAGAGTTTAGTGTGTCAGTTTTGTTGTGAAAAGATGTACTTAGCTTTCTGAAATGCTTTCCTATAAAATACTTAAGTCAAATTTGGATGTTGTAAGTGAACAAACTTCTAAATTCAGCAGGGGATCAAATACTTATTTCCCCCACTATATATATATAGTGAGACATGCCCGGGCACCACCAGACTGAGACCACATCTTTATCAAAAAGTACACGTTTATTCTCTCCAAACACCAATAAACACAGTTCCACACAGCACTAACCACCCCTAATACGGGCCACTCTTTAAATGTCCGTGGGCCTCCTTTCCTCTCTCCACGAGAGCTTCCTCCTGCTCCCACTTCCGACTCTAACTCCCTGATTGTAGGGAGGCGGCCCCTGTTATAGTGACCCAGATGGGTTCCAGGTGCTCCGTCTGACGACACTTCCTGGTGTGGCGGAAGTGTCAGGAGAGCACCCGGAAGCACTCCAGGCGTCCCTGGAATGATCATCCTCCATGTTTCCGGGTGTGGCGGAAGTAAATGTTTCCCGAGCTCTCTGAGAATCGGGGCGCCCCCTGGCGGTGGCCACGGGCCCCAATGGGCTTGAGCCTCCTTGCTCCTCTCCCGTGGTCCTCTCCAGATCCAGGGCGGTTGCCCCCTCGTGGCCTGGACAACAAATATGCTACCTCCCGGTCCTTCCAGGCGTCCCGGCTGGGTCTGTCCCCCAGCCGCTTGTGACAATATAAATAAATATATTTTTTTTAACTTAAAGATTTACATCCATCTGTATTGCATGTGTTTCATTTTGATCACCTAGTTTAAAAGATTGTTTCTTTTTGTTTAGTAATGACACAGATTTGTTGATCCAGGGCTTGCTGGTAATGTAAACTTTACTGTTTCTAGCATTGATATTTTTAGAAAAAATAAAATATTAATATTTCTACAAAAAGTAAAAGATATAATAACAAAATCTGAGCAAACAAATAAATCTATGCTTAATTCTTTAAATATATCTCGGTATATAAAATCAAACAATGCTTGATATTGCTGAATAGATTCTATAGTTCAGACTTTGTTTATATTTCTTCTCATTTTGAAAGGTTGGAGAATAAACTCAATTCTGCTTAGAAGAGTCAAGCCATGGTTTGTCTGTGGATGTGTATGCTCCCTTCATTGACCCATAGAATAGGTTAAGAGTTTTCTTCTGTGATTTTCTGATCTTTGTGTGCAACCGAGAAAGTACAAACACAAAAGCTGCAAAAAACTCTTGACATGCCTAATAATTTATCACTAATTGGCAGATCTGCTTTATATTTAAGAAGCTTAGGGTTTCTATGCTCTGCAATATTTTTATAAAAGAGTTAAAACTTTTTTATAAATTAAATTTTAAAGAATACTTTTAAGGAGTTGATTTTGCTTGACTATGACAGATTGCTATCCTCTCCAGGGTTAGTTCATGCTTTCTTTCAAATTCTACCTTGATAGGTTTGTATTAGCTGTGACCAGTGGCTCATTTTTTTTAGAGAATTTCTATATTTAGTCATTTTTCAAAAATATTGTTTGCACAGAATTTAGTATTTAAAGTGAAAGTAAGATGTTAGATCAAAGTATGGATTATTGTGAACTGATCACTGTAGCAGAGTCAGAGTTACTATGTGAATCATATAAGAATATATTCTAATTTTCAGTAATGGCCAAGCAAGACAAACTCATAAGGCTGGTAGTAAAAATACAAAAATCAATACAATTATGTGTCATTTAAGAGTGAAATATTAACAAAACTATTAAAGATAACATACTGCATGAATGCTATAATAATGAATAAGCTAATCGAATGTAGTAAAAGAGATAAATGTTCATCTGTGTTAAATTTTGATGCAGATATTGGCAGAAGCAAGATGAAATAACTGGCAAAATATTTCTTGTTTCCCTAAGATGTGTTCATCTTAATCTTTAAGGTCATTTTTAGTGCAAAAAACAAATGAGAGATGCTTAATCCAGTTTTATGGTCACAGAGACCCAGAGCCTATCTCATAGTTTCAGGCACAAGGAAGGAAACAAAACCTGTACAGGCTACCAGTTCATCGCTGGACTCATTTATTTAACATATTTACACTTACTTACAATGCCAGTTAATAATGAAAAATGAATCAAACTTGCAATTGTTTTGAATTGAAAGGGAATGACAGAGTATGTTGTAAAAACACATACAGTAGATACAAGAACATAAAACACCATACACATAGTCAGCAGGTTTGGTATTTTGTTATACTTTATGTACAGTACATGACATTAATTTGTTTTGGATACATATAAAGCTGGGCTGATATCAAATTTACATCTGTCACTGTCCTGCTCCACAGACAGATTGAGGAGATCGTTCCTCCCCCAAACTATGCGACTCTTTAATTCCACCATGGGGGGTAAACGTTAATATTTAACATTATACATAGTTATTGTCTGTTTTTTTCACCTGTATTATTATCATTCTTTAATTTAATATTATTTATTGTATCAGTATGCTGCTGCTGAAGAATGTGAATTTCCCATCGGGATTAATAAAGTATCTATCTATCTATCTATCTATCTATCTATCTATCTATCTATCTATCTATCTATCTATCTATCTATCTATCTATCTATCTATCTATCTATCTATCTATCTATCTATCTAATTTTCTCTATAATGCCAAATAAATAATTGCATGCATAAACTCCTTCTGAGAGTTCAACAGTTTGTTAAGCTTTTGTGCAAGGGTAACAAGTGGATGAGTGATGGCCAGAGGCAGGGCCACCACTGGGATGACACTAGACCTGTGAAATAGAAGAAGCAGAGCCACAAAGGCATTTAGAGGACATGTGTCACTAAGGATCAGCAAGCCTTTTATCTATACTGAGCAGTTCAGGGAGTAACAAGGAGGAACACCAGTAGAAGCTAAGGTGAGATATGGCTTGTGTAGTAATATGTTATGTACCCTCTTAAAAGTAATGGTTCTTTAATGTCATTTTATGGTTCTTTATAGTGTTGTCTGTTTCCTTGCGAAATCTTTGCTTGACAAAGAACCATTCCATTCTAGGATGGGTTCTCTGCATATGATGTTGGTTCTTTGTGCTTTGAAAACATCCAAATATGTATAGAAATTTTTCTTGATTAATAAACAATAAGACAGTCATCCAGGAGAATGTCATAATAATATATGATTGGAAAAAGAAATTTAACTTGGTTAATTAATTATCAGTTTTGCCTTTGGAATTACCGGTAATTAATCAAATAATTCCGCAAGGCTCCTTCTTTATTTACCTTACCTTTCTGTGTTGTAGGTGGCACGTCTCTGGCCTTTATACTTATATCAAGATAACTAAGGCTGATAAACACAAGGATTATAGAAATATGATAACTGAATATACTGGGTGAGTCAAAATTATGTTAATACATATGGATTATTTTTATCTTGACCGTACCTTTCCAGGTCGATGAATAGGTCATGGTGGACCATTGCCATGGCCTCCACACTCCTTTGATTTGACACCCTGTGATTTCTGGTTGTGGGGTAAGGTAAAGGAGTGAATGTATAGCAGGAAAGTTTGTGATATCAATGACCTGTAGGACAGAATATGAACTGTGGTATCATCTATTGTGTGTCCAGGCTTTAAATGGTACTGTTGCTCGTTGGTTTTTGTGTGAACATGATGGCGAAAAGATTGAGACATTCCTGTAAATCATCTTGTGCATATGAAGTATGTTTTGTGAATAAATTGTTTCTGCCATTAAAATGTTAACATAATTTTGACTCACCCTGTATATGTTGACATTGTCACACACGTGCGCATGGGAGGCAATCTAAGGGCATAGCGGAAGGTAAGCAACAGAGACAGAGGTTGATGAATCGTACTCATACCTTCTCTCCCTTTTTCGCAGACCTTCAGAAGGAAAGAATGGCTAAAATTTCACCTACTTCTGGGATCAGACAACACCCTCCTTCTGACCTCACTTCCCCTCCAGTCCCACCTCTTCCTCCCAAGAACATATAAAAGAACAAACCCTCCACTTGTCAGTCAGTCTTTACTGACTTAGTCTTATATGATTACTCTCAGATATTATAAAATTCCTACTACATTATATGGGGTGAACTCCCCAACTCTCTATATTTGTTCTGTTTAACTTTTTCACAACATATAAGTCTGTACGCAGACAGACTAGACAGACAAACATATGCCAAATAGTCTGGCTGTTTACTGGTGTTTAGAGTTCTGCTTTATCTTGGCACAGCTAAGTAGTTTTATGATACCAAGTCTTTATGGATAATGTCCGATGTTATGAGGAGTGATTGCTTTGTTGATGTTCCAGGTTCAAGTGGAAGATTCTTAATGTGTTGCAGTGCACTCTTTTATTCTTAGCTGAGTAATCTTTGCCAGTGATGTGCTGCTGCTTCCTTTGCTTGCCTTCTGCTGTCTTTTGCCACTTGATAGGAAAAAGACTTTACTAATTCTAACCTAAGAGTTTAGATAGTGAAGTACTTTTTTGAAGTAATGGCTGCTCCTAAGCAGACAGGGCTCAGTGCTTAGCTTGGCAGACTGGATCTCAGAACTCAGGCTCACAAACAGACGAGAGTTTCACCTTTTCAGCTCCTCATGGAGGGAGTGGCTCATAACTACTTAGATTTCATATCCAAGGTTTCAGAAGGTCGACTTGCATATTTGCACATCCCTGGGAGAATCCCAGAGAGGGTGTTTAGTGAGTGTCTTGGGGCATAACGTGAGTAACCACAGCTATGCTCATGACACGTAGCTGTATTTATCAATAGCGCCTGACGACACAGACTCTGTTGTTTCACTAACACAATGTCTTACTTGTGTTTCTAAATGGATGAATAGTAATTTTCTCAAGCTAAATAAAGAGAAAACAGAAATTTTAGTGATTGGCAATAATGGATATAATGAGGTTATTAGAAATAAACTTGATGCATTAGGATTAAAAGTCAAGACGGAGGTAAAGAATATAGGGGTAAATGTTGACTGTAACCTGAATTTAAATCGCATATTAATCAGATTACTAGGACAGCATTTTTTCACTTAAGCAACATAGCAAAAGTTAGACCTCTTATATCATTAAAAGATGCAGAGAAATTAGTTCACGCTTTTGTTTTCAGTCGACTAGATTACTGTAACACACTTCTCTCAAGACTACCCAAAAAAGACATAAATCGTTTGCAACTAGTGCAGAATGCAGCTGCTAGAATCCTAACTAGGAAAATAAAATCCAAGCACATTTCTCCAGTTTTGATGTCACTACACTGGCTACCTGTGTCATTCAGAATTGACTTTAAAATTCTGCTTATGGTTTACAAAGCCTTAAATAATCTCACTCCATCTTATATATCAGAATGTCTGACACCTTATATTCCAAATCATAACCTTAGATCCTCAAATAAGTGTCTGCTTAGAATTCCAAGAGCTAAACTTAAAAGAAGTGGTGAGGCGGCCTTCTGCTGTTATGCAATAGGAATTCCAATAGGAATTCGCCAGGCTAATACAGTGGAGCACTTTAAAAAACTGCTAAAAACACATTACTTTAACGTGGCTTTCTCATTGCTTCAATTTAGTTTAATCCTGATGCTCTGTATATTCAATTAATTATCATAACTATTCATGGCAGCTCTAAAATCCGTACTAACCCCTACTCTCTCTTCTGTTTTTTTTTTCCCGGTTTTCTGTGGTAGCGACCTGTGCCACCACCACCTAATCAAAGCACCATGATGTTCCTACATTGATGGATTAAAAGCCAGAAGTCTACATGACCATCATCATCAGCCAGTCCAAGAACATGGCGGAGTGGTGGCTCTGAGGCCAAGGATCTGCGCTGGTATCCAGAAGGTTGCCGGTTCGAATCCCCGTCACTGTCAAAAGAGCTCCTACTCTGCTGGGCCCTTGAGCAAGACCCTTAACCTGTAATTGCTCCAGGGGCGCTGTACAATGGCTGACCCTGCGCTCTGACCCCAAGGGGTATGTGAAAACGAACAAATTCCTAATACAAGAAATTGTATAAGGCGAAATAAAGAACAAAAAAAAAAATACAAAGAGGACTGTTCATTTATGTTAGTTAGAATGCCCAGAAGGGGCTGGGCGGTCTCATGGTCTGGAACCCCTGCAGATTTTTTTTTTTTTTTCTCCAGCCATCTGGAGTTTTTTTTGTTTTTTCTGTCCTCCCTATCCATCGGACCTTACTCTTATTCTATGTTAATTAGTGTTGTCTTATTTTAATTCTTACTTTGTCTTTTTTTTCTCTTTTTCTTCATCATGTAAAGCACTTTGAGCTACATTATTTGTATGAAAATGTGCTATATAAATAAATATTGTTGTTGTTGTTCAGCGAATATCCCAGAAAGAGGATGGTGCAGAGAGTTTTAAAGGAAGGTTGAACCTGGATTAAAGTCACTTCCAGTTACACAATCAGTATCTTTTAATAGGTGGGTTCTTCTGTCTACAGTATCTGAGTTTTCAACCCTTGAATTATACGGTAGGTCTTTATCCTTGCTTTCATTAATTTTGTGCCTTCTGGCTCAAGAGGGGGCCTCTGACGAGATCCTGGTACAAGCTGGAGTTCAGTCACTTAGTTTGGAATGCAATTGGGGGTTTTGTGCAGCTGAATTCCTGCATCCCTGATAAATCTGCTTTCTTAACAGGCCTGGTGTGCCACTAAAGCCTAGCAGTATTTGCAATTTGCACTTTGTCCTACATATGTAGAAAAACAAACTGAAATCTTTAATGTAAGGTAGATTAACTAGCAGGGCACTAATGGATAAAGAAAACCTGGATTAAGTCTGTGTTATTGTATGCAGAAAGAGTCACGTTAAACTCATGACTTATTGCTGTTCCACTGATTTGTTACCATCTATTCATGGTTATTTACTGTGTGGAGTCTGTTACAGATCTAAATAAAAAAAGGTTCTTTCTATAACTTTCATGTGGATGGGTCTTTTGGGAACCAACAAATATTCCCCTATAGCATCACTTTGAAGAACCACTCTGGCACCTTTATTTTTTAAGAGTGTACTCACATTACATTAGAGCAGTGTTTACCAAACTCGGTCCTGGGGAACCCCTGTGGCTGCAGGTTTTTGTTCCAACCAGCTTCTGTTTTTGATTGAACTCCTGGGCTAATTAAGTGAACTGATATTTCCCAAGTTCTGTGTTTAGGGAACAATATAGAAATTAGAAAACTAAGTTTGCTAAAATATATATATATATATATATATATATATATATATATATATATATATATATATATATATATATATATATATATATATATATATATATATATATATATATATATATATTACAATGTGCCAAGCAGTTATACAGGAATAATGTATTTTTTTCTTTTTAACAGTATTTTCATCTTGATTTTCATTCTACTTTTTAGGTCTTCTAATTGTTTAATTAATCCATTATTTACTAATTAGTGGGTCTGACTCTAAAGTAGTTGCAGCCTTTGATTATTCAGTGTTGTTTGCCTGGGTGACTGATCTGCTCGTTTTAAGTTGTCACTATTAAGATACAACGAAGGGGGAAAAACTGCACAGAGAAAGAGCAAAGTATAATGAAATCAACAAAAGAGAGTTAAGCATTTAAATCTATAGCAAAAGCAGAAATATTTCTAAATGTCTTATAAATGTAAAAGTCATGCTGCTGTGCTTTTCTGAATGTCGAATAAAAGAAAAAAAATGCCAGGTAATTAAATGAGATCAGTGTTATCAGGTGTTGTCACTGATTAGGAATCCGGTTGGAACAAAAACCTGCAGCCACAGGGGTTCCCCAGGACCGAGTTTGGGAAACACTGCATTAGAGGAAAATCAAACTAGATGCTAGGGATATCTGATCCTCTGTTAAGGTGGAGACCAATTGAGAGAGTGGCAGAGGAGAGGCAAGAGCTGATGAAGCTGAGACCAGGTTGTCTAAACTAGAGTGAGGCAAGGGAGGACTAGAGTAGTTATATGCATGGACTTTCTGTCACTTTGATTTATGACCTTTAAGCCCCGCCCCTTTGGACTTTGGACCGGAAGTCCCACCCTTTGGACGGTTAGACCGGAAGTCCCACCCCTTTACTCTGTTTGGTGGATTTGATGGATGCGCCCCTTTACTCTGATTGGTGGATTTCACGGACGCGCCCCTTTTCTCTGATTGGTGGATTTGATGGATGCGCCCCTTTACTCTGATTGATGGATTTGATGGATGTGTCCTGCCCCTACACCTGTTTGCCCCCCACCACCTGTTTACCCCCTCCTGGATCCCACCCCTTAACCACCTGATTGTTGGATTTGACGGTTGGGTACCCCTTCCTTGAACCCCATCCACCTGTATGCCCCCGGAAACTGTCAAGAGCAGCCCCCCTTCTCCCAAAGACAAGTCCAGGCCTGTTGGTGGTTCACTGCTCTCGAAGACACACATAGACGAGCATTTCAAGGGGCAGAGCCGCCGGTCTCTACTGTTTTGGGTAAGATCTCCTGTCTCTATGATTTAAAATATCTATCCTTTATTACATGTAAGCCTTTTATTTGATCTAAGCATAGAGAAACCGTCCACGCTGTTAGCAGGCACGAGTCTGGGTCTTGCCTGCTTCTGTGTGAGGTCGAAGCTCCAAGCCGGCAAGCTCGGAAAGAGGAGTTGCCGGCTCTCGGTCTGTACAGAGACTGACTGAGCGCACCCGTTAGATCCAAATTGACAGCCCCTGTGCCTAAACCACACCTCCTCCAACCCAGGCATTGGGGAGGTGCATTTTACAGCTGCTAGGTAACAGGTTAGGGGAGCGATGCACAGCTCCTAGGCAACAGATGGCGTCTGAAGTGAAAATTGACCTTACCTTGCGGAATGTCTGTTGTAAAACAGATGAGACATTCCAAAGATACGGGGTAATGGACATTAAGCATATCCGGTTAAAATGTTTGTCAAACATTTGCTATCATAAAGTAATTCCAAACCATCTGTTTTCTCCGGAAACGGTCAAGAACCTCCGCCTAATCATCTGTTTGCCCCTCCTCCCAGGCAAACAATCATCTGTTTGCCATCGCTCCCAACCATCTGTTTTCTCCGGAAACGGTCAAGAACCGAGTGATGGATGCATGACCCTTCCTTGAACCTCCACCCAACCATCTGTTTGCCACCCACCATCTGTTTCCACCCCTCCTTCCCCCATGAAAGTGCTGTATAAAACGCGCCACATCTTCGGATGTAAAGAGTCTGTGAAGAAAAATGGAATCTATGCCCGATAAACCGGTGAAGCGTCCGTTCCGCAGAATCTATTTGAAGGATCGTTTGAGAAGGGTTAAAAAATGTTTGGTGCCCGAGTTTCTTGAAGCTGAAGCTCGGTCTAAGTTGTGCGAAACAGGGGAGACCTCGGAGGACAACAAGGAAAACTGTCCGCCGGTTTTAGTATTGAAGGATTGAATTCTGCAAATTGAAACGTAATTCGATTCGAGTGATGACGCCATGGAAAACCCTCCCTTATCTTACACCACGCCCCAAACCTTTCATCATAAATACTCGGCCTGTTAGTCAGAGGACCATTTAAAGCTCCCCAGCATGTCGATCGCTACAGACTCTGAAATGACGGGGGTCGGCGTAACACCCTCGGGGATCCCGCCTGAAGCTCCAAGGCCTGAATCTTACCAGTTCTATAACTCGGTCCGGACGGACGGTCTTCAAGAATCTGACCTCCGGTATTTGAGTATACGACCCGATTACAGTCTCTGGTCAAGAGACCTTGAGCCGGACAGCGGATTTCATTCCCCACGGTCAGGGTGGGGATCACCCGTCTCCGCCGATGGTGCTCAGACGGATAGCACCGTCTCAGAAAAGGCTACTCAAACGGACATCTCTTACCTAGCTCCAGGACAGCCGTGGGTGATCAGACAAGGTCCGCAGGAACCAATGTCGATCGAACCGTCTGAGACAGATATGGATTGCCCGGACGGAGTGCTGCCTGAAACCTGGAAAAAGGCTCAGCAAATTGTTAAAGGGCTGATGACGTGTCTGCTGGATATTATCGTCTACTACGACCAGAAAAAAGAATGTCAAGGCTGTGAGATAGACCATCCCAGCCAGAGAAGACATACCTGCCTCTTTGAACCTGAGACCACCTACCGTCAAGGACACTTTCAGAGGGTTCTGAAGATTTTTCGCAAGTCTTGGCTGAAAGGACTGGCGATGAAAATTCTAGGTTATTTTAATATTCTACTGCCGATACACAAAATACACGCTGTGGTTGAAAAGACTGTGGGTGAGTTTGATAATACCAGCTCTATTCATGATACTGTAATGCAGTCATTTTATGAAATTGTTGAATACTCCTACTCTGTAGCCCGCCGTGTGGCAAATGAGTTTTGTAAGTGGAATCTTAATCATGAGGGTAGTAGTATGAACCTGTGGACTAAATATGATTTGGATTTTAATGATATCATAGAACTGAGATGTAATTCTGTACCTGAAGCTGCACCCGTCTGAACATTTCAGAATCCTAAATAAATGTTTTCAATATGGTTAAGTGTTGTCAGTGTCTGTTTTATCACCGGGGGTGGAGCAGGTCTTGGAAAAAACATATTATAACTCTGAGAACGCCGGGGGCTTAGGGGGTAAAGATTCCTTGAAAAGAGCTCTCCGGCATGTGGGGCATCATATTGGGGACCGAGAGGTATCCGATTGGTTATCGGGGCAATACACCTACACGATCCATAAACCGGCCAGAGTCCATTTTAAAAGGAATAAGGTGTATGTTTCCAATATAGATGGGCAATGGCAGATGGATCTGGTGGATATGACAAACCTGGCCGACTATAACCAAGGTTACAAGTATCTACTGACTTGTATAGATATTCTTTCTAAATATGCCTGGGTCTGGGTACTGAAAAACAAAACGGGTAAAGAAGTAACCAGGGCTTTTCGAGAAATTTTAGAGGACGGTAGAGTTCCCGTCAAACTTCAGACCGATAGCGGTAAAGAGTTTCTCAATCGGGACTTTCAAAGCCTGCTCAATAAACATGGAATTAAACATTTTACTACCGCTAGTGAATTAAAGGCTTCGGTGGTGGAGAGATTCAATCGAACTCTGAAGACCAAAATGTGGCGTTATTTCAGTTCCCGGAATACCCGGTCCTATCTGTCGGGGCTACAGGACTTGGTCAAATCTTATAATCTGAGCCATCACCGAGGTATAAAAATGGCCCCCGCCGAGGTGAATAGTTCCAATTCTTGGAAAGTCTTTAAAAACTTATACGGCCTAACTAAACCCCAAAGAAACCTAAAATATAAGTTCAAAGTCGGTGATACGGTGAGAGTATCGAAATCTCGGAATCCTTTTACCAAAGGATACGAACAAACCTTTTCAGACGAGGTATTTACCGTTTCTGAACTAATCCCGAGGGAACCGCCTGTCTACAAGCTGAAAGATTATGACGGCGAAGATATTATAGGTTCCTTTTACGACGCGGAGTTACAAAAGATTCGAGGACCGAAAGTCTTCAGGATTGAAAAGTTTTGGGGAAAAAAAAGATCGATAGAAAAAAGCATATTTTGCTGAAATGGTTCGGATGGCCCGAAAAGTTTAACAGTTGGATCCCTGAAAGCTACGTGCAAGACGTTAAATACTGAGAAGCGAAAATAGTGATTCATTCACGGGGGTGTTCACCATGGAGAGAAAAAGTTTTTACGTCGTTCTTCCTAGCAATTCTTCCCGAGATGTTTTCCCTAACAATACCATCGCCGAGTTTACCGTCAAATTAGCCGCACCCATCGAACTACAGGGTCCCTGGGAAGTTGGTTTGGCCGAAATCCAGTATCCTCACACCTGGAACACCCTAGACAAACCGGATAATGCTTTTATTGTGGTGTCCCCGCAATTAACCAGGTTTTATAGTATTCCCGCGGGCTATTACTCTAGCGTCGAAAAAGTGACCTCTAAGATGAATGATGCGGTGGCGAAAGAACCCAAAGCCGTCGAGGCAGGCTCTTCAGGTTTACCGATACAGGAAAATACTGTGAGATTCCGCTACAATGCTCTGGAGCGAAGATTCTACGTGGTAAACACCGCGAAGGATGAAACTCTTCACGTCAGGGGACAGCTGGGGAGAATTCTAGGAGCCCATTCGGACATGACCGTAGGCCTGACGAATGACACTCCTTACCCCGCGGATATTAGAGCAGGGTTTTATACCTTGTACGTCTACAGCGATATTGTGTCTCACCAAAGAGTCGGAGACAGCTACGTCCCTCTCTTGAGATGCGTACATATTGAGGATGAGATGAATAAGATTACCACAATCACCTACGACAAGCTGCACTACGTTCCGGTCAGCAAGACTCAGTTTGATACTTTGACCGTTGAAATAAAGACGGATCAGAACAAAGCGGTTCCATTTCAGTTTGGCAAGGTCATAGTCAAGTTACATTTCAGACCCTCTAAGAGGTGTGTGCACGACTAATACAGAGATGAGATCTTACCTGGACCCTAGCCCTTACGTGCATTATTACGAATCCCAAGCGGGTAGTGGACTCCCCGGGTTCTCTGGGGCTCCCGTGATGTACGGTTCTGGGATCGGAGGAATATTTCGGGGTCTGTTTAGAAGAGCTTTGCCTCTCTTGAAAAGAGGATTCGAAATCGTCAAACCACACATTAAATCAGCCGCCAAGAATATCGTCAAAGATGTGGTGGCAGGGGCCATGTCCGGAGCTATGACTCGAGGAAGCGAAGAAAATCAAGGGGGGTCGGGGCTGATGGTCATGAGGAAAAATAAACGTAAGAGACCTCCTGGGTCACGCGCCGGACCCATCCTCAAAAAGACGCGCCGTTCAGCTTTTACATCATTTTCTTCTCTCCGCCACAAGGATAAGTCCCGCAGAAAAAAGAAATCGAAAAACATTTTTTAACTCAAAATGTCTTTCGTTCATCGCCTGTCTCAAGAGTGTGTGAAATCCGAATTGGATTTGTTTACGGTACCCTATACTCAGACTAGCGTAGAAAAAAGCATCTATGTCGAGGTGCCCCCTCTCTCGGCTCTATCTGAGGTCACGCCGCTAGAGTTTCTGATTACTGGGAACGGTGAAGACTACTTGGATCTGAACAACACGCTTCTACACGTCCGATGCAAAATCGTCAACGCCGACAGAACTAATCCGGCCCCCGTGGCCAAGGTAGCCTTTGTTAATTATCCGATAGCCGCTTTATTTTCACAAGTGGATGTGACCCTCGGAGACCGCTTAATATCACAGAGTTCCAGCCTTTATCCGTACAGGGCTCTTTTTGAGGGCCTGCTAAATTACAGCAATGAAACTCTCAGGTTCCAATTTGCGTCGGGTCTTTTTTACAAAGACACGGCCAACGAACATGAAAACACCGCCTTGGACGGCCCGAATGAAGGATTCAAAAAAAGAAACGGTTATACAGCCCAGGGTAAAACGGTAGAACTCCTCGGTCCTATTCATTCCGACCTATTTTTTCAAGAAAAATTAATTCTAAACGGAGTGGACATCAGAATAAAAATGGTGCGGAGCAAAAATGAATTCTGTCTGATGTCCGGAGATGCCGAGCGCTACAAAGTAAACATTTTATCCGCCGCTCTTTTTGTCAAGAAAGTTAAAGTTTCGGCGGCTGTGAAATTAGGGCACGCCCACGCCCTCACGACCGCCAATGCCAAGTACCCCGTGGAAAGAGTGAATATGAAAGTTCTCAGTATGCCGGCCGGGATACGAGTGAGCAATCAGGAGAACTTGTTCTTGGGACAGCTGCCCAAGTACGTGGTCATAGGCCTGATGGATAATGAGTCCTTTTCGGGGGATTACGCCAGAAACCCCTTCAATTTCAAGCGTAACCAGGTGGAGTTCTTGGCCTTGTATTTGGACGGAGAACAGATTCCAGCCAAGCCCTTTCAGCCCGATTTTGCTAATGACAACGCAGCTCGAGAATATTACAACCTCGTGTTGGCCTCTGGAAAACATTTGAAAGATCTGCCTCTAGCCATCAGTCGTTCTGACTTCTCCCGGGGATACACCCTGTTTGCCTTTGATTTGACGCCCGATCAAGAATACGGAGACCATTTCTCCTTGGTGAAAACCGGGAACATGAGATTTGAAATGCGCTTTCGACAGCCCCTACCCCATACTGTGAATCTGATAGTGTATGCCGTCTTTGACAACATTATTGAAATAAACCAGAGAAGAAACATCCTTTATGATTACTAAAAAAGCATGAACACCCTGCAGATCGAGGAACTCCTGGTCGGTAATCCGTACACAGGAAATCTATTTTACGGAGTGTTGGCGTGCGACGAACTGCCTGAAAAAATACTTACGGATCTCCCGGCCATGATCATCGTCAATACTCACCGTCAAAACCAACCCGGAGAGCACTGGTTGGCGATACATCTCGGAGAAGACGGAACTGGTGAATTTTTTGACTCTTACGGTACCCCGCCAGACTTTAGCTATTTTCCTGAGGAAATATACCGCTTTTTAAACAGAAACTGTAAAGAAATTATTCACCATACCCGACAGCTTCAAAGCTGGTTTTCCAGCGTCTGCGGGCAACACTGTATTTTTTTCCTGCACCACAGAGGAAAAGGACTCTCTTATCAAGAGGTCATGAACCTGTATTTTAATGAGGACACCAAGAACGATTATATGGTTCAAAAATTTGGCAGTACCTTGTCTAAGAACACTTCTAGAGGTTTTCATGATCAACCCTGTATGCAAAGTTTTATGGCCTGTAATTATCTTAATAAAGAATAGACAGTCTGTATAATCAAATGTAATATTTTATTAAACAAAATATAATTACATTTCAATAAGGAATCCATTCATTCTTTTTACGAGATTTGGTTTTCTTGCCAGCAGGTGTAGCGGAAGCAGAGGCCGTGGCAGCAGCAGCGGCAGTGGCAGAGGGTTTGAAACTCTCTAAAAGTTCTCTCGTGTCGGCATTTGGCACGGCTGAGGCCGGAATGTTCAAACCGGCCAGGGCCTTAACAAATTCTTTCCACCCCCGAGGTCTCCGATAGGAGGGAATGTTGTGTCGGGCGGTCAAGTTCCGCATTAGATCGAACATATTCGTCCCGGGTAACGGTTCTCCATGAAGCACAAACTCTCCCAAGCCATTCCAATAGGTTATATTAGGGTTATACGACATTTTCTGTAAAATAATTTCGGTGTATTTCTTTGATTTATCCGGCGCGCTTTTCAAAATCTCGTCGTACACCAGGTCTTCGGGGTTACTAGGAGGCTGTTTGAGAGCCCCAGGTGGCTCCTCTTTGCTCTCGGCAGGCAGCAATAGCGTCAGAGGCCCGGTTTCTTTATCCGATTTTTTCACAAACGTCAGGTATCTTTGCAAGACGGATGTATAAAGTTTTACTTTTGCCTCTGCGCTCAAGTCATTACGTTCAAGTATGAATTTCATTTGTTTATCCAGTTCACTTTCCGTAGCGGTTAAATGGTCGGGGGGAGCCGGGGCTTTCTGTTGCCATTGAGCCATTTGCTGTTGAGGGACCAGGTACATCTTGTGTGTGTATTCCATATTTATCCTCTCGAACCTATTAAACTAGTAATGAAAGGAATGGCGGCGCTTAATAGGGCACCGAGAAAACACCCTTTCTGATTTAAAAAGACTTTTTTCTTTTTAACGGTGAGTTTTTTATCGCCGAGTTTTTTAACGGAGCAACGATGCTTCTTCAGCAGCTTGAAATGTCTGGACGTCAGGGGGACGCGGCCTTTTAAAGTATTGAGAGCTATTTCCGACAGAGCGTAAATTAAATCGTCCGGAGCCTCGCTCAGCACCGCTTTTCTTCAGCGACAAGAACCCCTGTGTAGGGCCTTGAGCAGAGGGAAATTTCTTTTTATTCTGCACGACATGCCGGTTCTTTCTCAAATACTGGGAAAATGGCCCGTCTTTATCTTTTCACAACGTACACCGCGGGCCAGTCGGGAGGAAACAAACCGGTACGTAAACGAAATTGTCAGGCGTAGGGGCTTTCAGATCCACCAACAGATAACCATAAGGTTGTCTTGTAGCGTCCTCAAAGGCCTCCAAGAAAAATTTAAGCCTCCCAGGATACATTTGACGCGCTAAATTGGTAATTTGCAGTTTATCTCGAGGGTTTTTAAAGAGGGTAATGTAATTGCCGTTCAGGTTTATCGTTCTACTTTTCTTGCCTTGAAAAAATAAATTTTGGACCAAATAAATGATGGACAGATTCCTGTGGTGAGTATATTTTGTGAAGGCCCGCTCTATCTCTTCGCTATGACTCGCCTGTTCCATCAAATCGTCGACGATCACCAGGTTAGCGCGGTCAGGGGGCAGTAGTTCGTCGTCGCTTAAGGAGACGGGTAATCCCTCCAAAAATTTGATATTGGGAAATCGAGCTAGTAGCTCGTCGTACAGAGGCTGCCAGCAGTTGTAAAACCAGACTATATTGTCGGGGCGACGAGAAAGCACATGGTCCGCGTGTTCCAAAAGCTTTTTCACATAATGCGATTTGCCCGAACAAGAGGGTCCCGAGACTATTTTCGAGAACGGGTGCTGAAGTCTAACGTCAAAACCCTCTTTAGTATCCATAAGGGAGAGTGGTGAAATCGGGCAATAGAACCCTTTTGTTGTACACCACTCTGAATCTTTTTCTGAGTGGACGAATTTGTAACGTCAGGTTCTTTTAGTTCCTATGAATCTGGGAGCCCTGAACCGTTATTTCTTTCGTGAGATCGTGTTCTACAAAACTATGCACTAGATCCATTACCGAGTATAGGTTTACCTTTTGAGCCGTTTCATGATTGAGAGTAATGCCCTTTACCTTCATGCAGACCTTGCCTTTGAACGTTTTGTACGCGTACGTTTTCGGACCCCCGGAAACAAATTCTTCTATAAAATCGTCAGGATCTAGTTCACTGGTGAGTTCCCCTAAATAGTCTCCGAGCGGCGGGGTGTACTGCCCGGGCGAGGCTGTGAAAATAACGGAATCTGTATCATGATACAGAATCCTTGACCCTAAGCGTTCCAGCACATCGTACAATTCTAGGCGGGCATAGGCTGTGGTAAAAGCGGCGATCACCACGTTGACGGGGCCGGGTAGAACATATCTGTCATCCGAATACCTCCACTGCACTTGAGCGATTTCGTCGCTGACAAAACGAAAATAGGACACCCTATACACGTCTGAGAACAGGTAATCGAAAAATTCTTGGGTGTGTTTAACAAACGTCGTGGTCGGTTGATTAGGCTTCTGACCGAATTTTCCCCAAAGAGAATTCAGAAATAATTTGGAAATTTGTCTCTTAGCGGGGTTGGAGGCGATGTTTTCACTCTCCAATAAGACGCCTTCTTTTATAAAATAGTCGTCAACATAGCGCTGGCAGGAGGCCTCGTCCTGGGCCCACGACGGCCACCCAGAGGCTTCCTGTTTGACTTTCAGATGAATTTTGATGTAATCGGCAAATAAATCGGAGGTGCTCTGTTCATAGTGCCATATCTCGTGTACTTTTAAAACTCTATACCCTTTATCTAAGGCTTTTAGTATTTCGACGCTGCACCAGGTTCCTGTTAAAGACCTTTCCCGATCATTGTGACGACAAAGGCCGGTGGTTGTTTGGGTTTCTGCACACGTAAGACACAGAGTGAAGATCAATTTACCGCAAATTCTTAAAGGGAGGACCGGAAAATACAGATTGCGAGGGGGTAACACAGTGATTTTAACGAGCCCGAAGTAACTCAAAAACAAAGGTCGGATGGCCAATCGGGTAGGTTTTTGTTTTGTTGACGTAAGGGTACAGACTTGTAAAATCGAAATAATGCATCTGCTCGTCGCCTTGAACCTTATGATATAATTTGATAGCGTTGGTGCGCCCTCCATACAGGGCATCACGGGGATTGATAGGTTCAGGAAACTCAAAGCGTCTTAAGAAATCCTGAAGCTCCGAGTCTTCCTTTTTCATGCATTCCCATTGATGTTCCCAGAGCACTCTAACCGTCAGATTAAATTTTTCACGCAATTCCTTCAGCTTGTCGTCAAACGTCTTAAACAAATCGGCAAAAGGAGCCCATGTGAGAGGATGTTTAGCATGCGCCTCGTAGCATTTGGTGCAGCCGTGATAAAAGCATCCGGCAAACTCAAAGGCCGTCGGGACGCCCTGAACTTCGGCGTAACCGTCTAGATAAAAGGAACCCATCTTTACTTAACCGTGATTCAGGGCGTGTCGAATGTTTATATTTTCCTTCTCGGAAAGAAACATCAGCCATTGAATAGAGGCGTTAGAATAAGCTTTGTGAGTGCTTTTGTAATGATCGCTCGGAATTATTCCAATCGCGTTATCAGGCATGCAATTTTGTCTGTACATAGACAGGCAGAGAGAAGCTAGGGTCATACACTGAAAAGGATCGATATTACCGATCCTGAGCACTTCCTCCCTAAATTTCATGCATGCCGTTCTCAAAATAACCACATCGTTTCTACAATAGTATGCCATTTCTCGTCTAAAGTTGAAGGTACCGCTTTTAATCGAATCGTACCAAGACAAGAATTCCTCTTTTTCCCGGCTCATCATGTGCTGAATGCCGTAATATTTAGGCTCGGGGTACGGGCCGATGTAATTTTGATTTTCAACGGTATTAAAGAAATGGGGAAAGTATCCTTTTTGAGCCTGGAAGCCCAGGGCTTTGGGCATCCCGCTCAGTTTCATGGGTAAGAAGCTCAACGAGTCGATAAATCTCAAATCATAATCTTCTTCTATAAAACAAATTAGTTTACAACCCTGAGCTGTAACCGTCGGAGTTTGCCCACTCTCGACGAGATATTTCATTAGGAAATAGCCGTCATACCCCTTAGAATTATGAGCTATGAACGTATACTCTTGGTATTTCGGACGTCGATATCTGTGGAAGAACTTTGCGACACAGTCCTCCCCGGCCCAACTCCACGATTGACCGTTCCAATGCATGCAGTGAATGTAATTGGGGACGTGGATGCCGTCATCTTGACGACACTCAAAATCATAGAACACGTACTTTTCCTGGAGCGGTCTTTGCAGTAAACATTGAATAAAACACTGATGATTTTCATCCGATTTTTTCAGGACCATTCTACAAACTTGACAGTGTTTGGTTCGACACTTGTGAGGTTTTGAATCGGATTTCATGGTGTATCTCAGTTTGTAGAGGGGGCAGACTTTATGGACGTCGCAGATACTTTCAGACCTGCGCGTCTTTTCATTCCATTTGCGCGTTTTGTGGATTTTGAAGCAAAGCCTTGATCGACAGAAACGATAGCACTCAGAACATCGAAAAGCCTCCCCGTCAACCCTTTGACAGTCTGTAGATAAACAGACGTCACAGTGCTGCTCACAACGATGTCGTGACGGATTAGAATACCCTGTGTAGCAAAAATCGCAGATGTAGTCAAATCCCAGAAAGCCTTTTAGATTCAAAATACCGTAATAATGCTCGTGATGCAAAAACAGGAAAGCCGTCTTTGTATTGCTGGCCCCTGACGTTTCAAATTTTAAAAAAGCGCTAGTGCTCGGTCCCCGGTACCAGACGATAATTTTTATTCCCATTAACCTCTCAAACTTTTCAATATTTGAAAATGTTACTTTCTGATCCGTCGTTAATCCGACCCTGATGTGTATACGACGAGCCTCTTGTTCACACAATTTCTGATTGTTTCTGAACCTAGTATTTAATACAGCCAGCAAACATCTGGCAAAACAACACTGATCATCCCGGTTGAAGGAGATCCATAGGTGTTTCCGTTTCTTTTGAACAATTATATCGTTGAAAAGAGTACGGGCTTTACGCCTAGATCCCCCAGATGGAACCCTGACTACCTGAACGATTAGCGTCAGACTGGAATCGGCTAAAATAGTAGCGTGGCTCTGAAGAAGTAATTCAATTTGATTAAAAAAATCCTCCACAGAAAGCATACCCGCGGGGATTAGGGAAAAAACACTGGGGTTGAGTGATTCGGCCTGTAATTCTAACTGCACTAGATCCCTAGGATCCAAAGTGCTCGTAAAACTGTCTAATATTTGTTGAAGGGTCTCGTGTATATGATTAAAAACTTCGGCGAATGAATCGAGTGTGTAAGCCTCAGAAAAATTGAAACGGTGTCTAATCTCAATATTGTTAAATTTTGGACGCTCCGTTATAGAGGTGGAGGGCTGCGGGGAGTTTACTGATGGGTCTGGAGAGGAAGGATTGTCCGTATGCGAGGTAGAGGGCTGCGGAGAGTCGAGACTCGAGATTACCCCGGACGGCTTAGTCACTCCGGAGCCTGTCTGAGGAGTTAAAGTATCCGACCCTGTTAAATCGTCAGCAGGCATGTGCTGATGCGAGGTAGAGGACTGTAGAGAGTCTGTTTCGGAAATATCCGACCCTGTTAATTCATCGGCAGGCATGTGCTGATGCGAGGTAGAGGGCTGTGGAGAGTCTGCTTTGGAAGTATCCGACCCTGTTAATTCATCGGCAGGCATGTGCTGCTGCGAGGTAGATGGTTGTATTAACGCTTCGCTGACAGGTTGGTGTCGAAGCGGGGAACTACTTGCCCCAGAGATACCTGAAGTAGAAGGCTGTGGGGTCTTAGGTTGTTGGGCCTCAGAAGAGGTATTCTTCAAAAGCTCCAGCAGAGCGTTAAGTACGGCTATTTCATCAGAATTTAGAACCTGGAGCACATTATTAATGAGATCAAAATTGTCGATCGGATGCGTCACCGGATGTGGTGACTGAACCATTTGAGGAGATCGCGGAGGGGTGGGAATTTTAGGGGGCTTTATGGAATATTCTAAGTTATCGGACATCTCTTTTAATAGTCTCAGGTTTTCACTGGATGGTCTTTTCCTACCTTTACGCCCTTCAAGATGTTCACACTCACTGCCACTGTCGTCACTGCTTCCGCTAGAGCTGCTTTCTGGCATGACCTAAATTTAATCAAAGGCAACAATTATGAACACAGAATATAATATACAATTATGAACACAGAATAATAATATTTTGCAAAGAATATTATTTTCATAAATATAAAACGGCTCCTTTATTTACGGGTTAGATGGATGTAAAAGGCATTCATATGCATCAAGTCTAAACACATTTCGGGTGTGGAGTTGTACACAGGAGCCTCCAATTCTACAAAGTCCGCCAGTAATTGGCGAAGTTGTGCGGTCAGTTGTTCCAGTCTTTGTCGATGTCTCTGCTGGTAGTCAGGATGAAGGGAATAGCGGTTTATAAGCCGATATCCGTGTTCAGAGTGAAACGACGCCGACAAAGGGGTCCGCCTGTTAGAAAAAGAGGGTTCCGTAAAATACTGAATGCTGCCCCCAGAGGGCGCCGGAGAATACTGAATGCCTCTCTCAGAGGGCGGAGGTGTTTGTAGATTCTGCCAGTTACGATACAAGTTTATATTTTCTGATCCGTCCAGCACTTGCGTTAAAATACCCGGGGGGCTGGGGCCTGTAAATAAAACGTGAACTTTTTAGTTAAAGGCCTCATTTCACAATGTATGCCTTCAACAGTTCTTCGATAAACTGAAATGACACTTACTGCGATTGGTCAACCCGGAGGATGCCCTTTGAGAAACTTCTTCATTCTGTAAAGGACTAGCTTCTAAAACAAAAACAAAAAGTCCTAAGCTTCCAAGGTTTGCGGCGCTTCATTAAAAAACAAGCGTGCTCTCTTTAAATCAAGCAATCCACACACCCACAGCTCATGCATTATCATCCTGCAGACTCTATTCCATAAAAAAAAAAATTCTATTTTACGTTAGCTAGACAGCCTCTCGAACTAAATAGGTTATTTTGTAACTACCTGAAACACTATAACAAACCTCAATCCCTACACCAAGATGGATAAAAAATTATCAAAACAGACAGCCTAGTTCTTAAGATATAAGTCCCTTAAACCTATTCAAATACACTGGATACGTTTACAAGTCGCCCGGACTTTGGAAATCTGTAAGTTATTAAAATAAATACATTAAGCGCAATGAATGAAAGCTTCAGACACCAGCGCGTGCCCTAGCTCGCGCACACACGCACAATGCCCAAGCTCGCGCACGCTCGAGCATACGCGTGCCCAAGCTCACGCACGAGCGCTCTGACGTTCCTGCACAAGCACTCAAACACTTTCCAAGCCTAAAGCAATTTAAAAAGGGTCTTACCTGAAACCGTATAATAAATCGGAGACTCTACGGGGATATAATTCTCTAAAGATAAAAAATTAAAGGATTCAAACGCTCATATTTTTACAACAAACTTTATAATTTCGTGAACGTTACAGACAGATAGAAACATGCCCATTTATAATCTCACCAGACGGACTGAAAAACTGATCATAACCAAATACGTGCGCTCTTACACAAGCACTTTGTAAACATCTATCATTTTTAAAAAGGCCCATACCGCTTTCCAAGCCGGCTTGAATGTATATTTCTAAGGAAGAAATGTAAGGATTCAAAATTCCGTTTTTTTAAATATGCTCATTTAACGCTTATAAGAATCATGAAAGGGACTTACCGTGATTCGGAGACAGACCGCTTTCTGCTGGGGAATCCTGTATAAACGACAATTATTTTTCATTTAGTTCTAGTCGTTAGAAGAATACTTCATTTAAAAAGTCGTGAAAACGCACCGTCATGGCTGAAATTCATCTTGCTGTTCTCAGGGCGAGCTAAGATATGTGCTTGGTTATGGAAGCCACTCTTTTTATTGAGAAAAGAGCGGTATTTTTGTAAATGATTTCTAATAGCAGATATTTGACAAACATTTTAACCGGACACGCTTGTAATGCCCAGTTACCCTGTTGCCCCGTTTGTTTGGAATGTCCAAAAACATCATTTCTTTTTTACAAGCGGCATTCTGCAAGGTAAGGCCAATTTTCACATCGGACGCTCCGAGATGGGTTTAAAGGTCAGGACACAATCTGTTACCTAGGATCTGTAAATGCGCTCACCTCCCACATACCCTTAGCTTGGCAAAGATTGACCGGAATTTAGAAGTGCTTTATGATAACAAATATTTACCATCATTTTAACCGACACGCTTAATGTTCATTGCCATCTGTTTTACAAGCGGCAGTCCGCCAGGTAAGGTCAATTTTCACTTCGGACGCTCCGAGATGAGTCTAAAGGTCATGCCACAACCTGATGCCTAGGAGCTGTAAAATTTCTCCCACCTAACCTTCAGACCCTGAGCCTGCCGTCTCTATGCTGTAAAACCCAGGCGGCCGGAGCTGCTAAGCCTTGGAAAGCGTAGCTTTGCCAAAGAGTGTTTTTAAAGCGCCTTTCCCAGAATAATTGCACGTTGAAGGCGATCTAACATTTAAACGTCTAAAAAATCTATGTGTGTGTTTTTAATACGCCATTTAAAAGGGTGCTGTTGCCTATTATTTAAAATGTGATTTTTAAATCCCTTAACTCGTTCTCTGAGATGCAGCGTGCGAGCAAACTTAATGCGCACTCCCGTTCCGGGGAAAGGGTGGGAGGGGGCGCTGACCTCTGTTGACACACGTGTGCGCGCAGGGGTTGTCAGTTTGATCTAACGGTGCACTCAGTGAGTCTCTGTACAGACAGAGAGCCGATGTTCTGACGATTTGTCCTACAGTAGTTTATTTATGGAAATGTTAACATTACTCAATTTATTCTCTATGCATCATTTAAGGCCCGAAAGAGACACAGCCTGATGCAAAGTTTTCACGAGACGGTCATTACTCGTGACTGGATACAATGTGCAATCTTTAAAGTCATAGATAGATACAGGAGGGCCTGGGCGGAGGTTCAAGGAGGGAGGCAGCCATCCATCAATGGTTCTTGACAGTTTCCGGAGAAAACAGATGGTTGGACAGAGGTTTGGAATTACTTTATGATACCCAATATTTACCATCATTTTAACCGGATACGCTTAATGTCCATTACCCCGTATCTTTGGAATGCCTCATCTGTTTTACAACAGACATTCCGCAAGGTAAGGTCAATTTTCACTTCAGACGCCATCTGTTGCCTAGGAGCTGTGCATCGCTCCCCTAACCTGTTACCTAGCAGCTGTAAAATGCACCTCCCCAATGCCTGGGTTGGAGGAGGTGTGGTTTAGGCACAGGGGCTGTCAGTTTGGATCTAACGGGTGCGCTCAGTCAGTCTCTGTACAGACCGAGAGCCCGCAACTCCTCTTTCCGAGCTTGCCGGCTTGGAGCTTTGACCTCACACAGAAGCAGGCAAGACCCAGACTCGTGCCTGCTAACAGCGTGGACGGTTTCTCTATGCTTAGATCAAATAAAAGGCTTACATGTAATAAAGGATAGATATTTTAAATCATAGAGACAGGAGATCTTACCCAAAACAGTAGAGACCGGCGGCTCTGCCCCTTGAAACGCTCGTCTGTGTGTGTCTTCGAGAGCAGTGAACCACCAACAGGCCTGGACTTGTCTTTGGGAGAAGGGGGGCTGCTCTTGACAGTTTCCGGGGGCATACAGGTGGATGGGGTTCAAGGAAGGGGTACCCAACCGTCAAATCCAACAATCAGGTGGTTAAGGGGCGGGATCAAGGAGGGGGTAAACAGGTGGTGGGGGGCAAACAGGTGTAGGGGTGGGACACATCCATCAAATCCACCAATCAGAGTAAAAGGGCGCGTCCATCAAATCCACCAATCAGAGTAAAGGGCGGGACTTCCGGTCCAAAGTCCAAAGGGGCGGGGCTTAAAGGTCATAAATCAAAGTGACAGAAAGTCCATGCATATAACTACTGACTAGCAAGTGACCCACACTTTACCATCTATGCCACAAATTTCCAGAAGAGATTGTTTTGATTATGCTAACCTTGTTAAGAAATGAGTAGCTTACAGACTAACTGAATAAGCTAGCCATTTAAGAGTCCTGGCTTCCCTGTAACAATGGTAGGACTGTTATTGAGCTCAAAACTGACATTGTCATGGAATTTGAAACTTTCTCACTGCCAAGACAAACAGATTCTGATTATGTCTCCTACTTGATACAAGTTACTGGCCTATTCATTTTCTGCCCAGTAATAAAACTGAAAGTTGGATAGTGCCATGCCCCCTTCTGCTTTAGGCCATTGCATGGATGTTTCAAATTCCAAATACCCCTATTGGAGTGGTTTTGCATTCATAGTTTCCCTCGTGGTCAATCCATAAATGTGCATACCATCAATGAGTTGGGCAAAAACAGATTTGGTAACAGTCATAATTCAAACTAATATAATATATTAGATTGAATACCAAAAAGAAAATAAAAAGGGTTTACTCCACAAAGCAGAGACTTTATTAGAAATAGAAAGAAGGTCAGCAACATGGCACTAAAAAGCAAGAGCTAAATCCCTTAAACTGAAACAGAATTCAGAAAAGCTGTAATTACATATAAAAAAGACACAATGACTGAGTATTCCAGTACAGCTAAGCCTCTATTTAAAAATGCATGTTTAAAAATTTAGGTTGACAAATGTAGATAATCACTTAGTAATAGAGTTAATAGGCTGACTACAGTAAAAATAGCACTTGCAATCAGTACCACAAAAGCATCTTTAACCATCTACAGTGGAAAAAATTTTTTATAAATCCTTGGAATGACCTGGATTTCTACATTAATTCCACAAAACAATGTGGTCTGATCTTCAACTATGTCACAATAACAAACATAATCTGCTTAAACTAAAAACTCACAAACAACTGAACTTCATTTTGGCAATGCTGAATTCACTGTTTACCACAAAATTACCATATCAGGTGGAATTTCTGCAATAGACTTAGGCAACACTAATCATTTTTAGGCATGAATTTTATTCTGATATAGTCTTAAATTTTATTCATTTTATACCCTAAGTTCTTATGCCTGCCTTTTCCATTGAAATATTATAAAAATAATAAAATTAAGGCTAGTTTTAAAGCTGCAGGATCTTAAAACTTTATTCATTTCAAGAACACTTACCTATTATAATGCTTTATTATTAGGCTGCATGAGTATCATTTATTTACTATTCCACAGTTAACTCTAAACTTGGCATCAAGTATCATAACAATTATTACAGTATACATCTGTTCAAGGTAACTTACAAGGCTCAGATACATTAAAATTGTCCATGGATAAAAATTGTACTAGCAGGATAAATGATTTGGTCAGGGGTACATAGCTAGGCAGAGGTGGGAACTGAGCTAGCAACTGTTGTGGAAAAAACTTTCTCTATCATTAAAGAAGGCAGTTACAGAGTCCAGATGAGAATACAGAACAATTCTTTATTTGAACAGAGTTATGCACAAATCTCAGCCCATGGAATGAGCAGTACAATTCAACAATACAGCTCATTTTAACTATTTTCTATTACCTTTACCTTATCTGATATATTACATCATCTGACTCTTAATATGCACAACTTTATCACTTTCTCCAATCAACTAAAGGCAACAGTAATTTTTGACTCATGTCAATTAATCTGGACACCGCTTCTTTAAGAAGGAATTTTTACAGATTGTCCTACTGATCTTAGCACCACTTTATAGGAGGGGTGTATGGGCTTTCCCATCAATTTATTTATACTTTCTGGAGGGATGTTTGTTACTCATTTACCTCATTCTAACCTTGGTCACTTCCGGTCATGAGGATACCACTTTTGGTTCTGGCGCCGAAGATGACGTCGCTTCCCATCATGAAGACGTCACTTCCAGTTCCGGCCCAGATGACATAATTTCCCATTCTTTCTGTTAAAACCACCATCTTGTCTCAGTGCAAGTCAGTTCTGTTCTGGACTCAGTTCTATGCACATCATGCTACTTCAAATCAACTTTTGCAGCCAGGAAAACAATGTACAGGTGGCTGCCCAAAACCTTTATGATGTCTATGACTCATTTTTATGACAATATATATACATGTACACACAGGGTGAGTCAAAATTATGTTAACATTTGAATGGCGGAAACAATGTATTCAGAAAACATACTTCATATGTGCAAGATGATTTACAGGAATGTCCTGTTTGCCATTATGTTCAACATATGTACCATATGTGGCACATAAATATACATAGCAGTACAATTAGTGTTGACATAATTTTGACTCACCTTATATATATATATATATATAGTAGAAGATCAGCCCGGCTACAGACAGACACACAGACCCAAAATGTCCAGAACACACAAGTTTTATTAAAGTAAATGTCCTGCACACAACACCGTGCTCCAATATACCCAACTCAGTCCTTTCTTCTGCCACCTCCACTCTTCACTCACAACCTCATCCTTCTCCACACGACTCTGGCTTTCTTGCTGGAGTGAGTCGGCCTCTTTTATACTGCACCCAGAAGTGCTCCAGGTGCTCCCTGATCACGTTCCGGGTGTGGCGGAAGTGTTGCAAGATAGCACTTCCGGGTGTGGTGGAAGTGCCTTAGACCACGGCTCTGGAACTGTCCAGGCGCCCCTTGGTGGTGGCCAAGGGCCCACACAGGGTGGAGCTTCTAAGCTCCAATCACATGGCCCCAATGGCCCAGGGGGGCTGCCCTCTCGTGTCCCGGGGGAGGTACTGCTGGTGATATGTCCATTCCCCCGGTCCATTTATCACTATATATATATATATATATATATATATATATATATATATATATATATATATATATATATATATATATATATATATATATATATATATATATATATATATATATATATATATATATATATATATATATATATATATATATATATATATATATTTATATATATATATATATGTTATGGGCGGCACGGTGGCGCAGTGGGTAGCGCTGCTGCCTCGCAGTTGGGAGATCTGGGGACCTGGGTTCGATTCCCGGGTCCTCCCTGCGTGGAGTTTGCATGTTCTCCCCGTGTCTGCGTGGGTTTCCTCCGGGCGCTCCGGTTTCCTCCCACATTCCAAAGACATGCAGGTTAGGTGGATTGGCGATTCTAAATTGGCCCTAGTGTGTGCTTGGTGTGTGGGTGTGTTTGTGTGTGTCCTGTGGTGGGTTGGCACCCTGCCCAGGATTGTTTCCTGCCTTGTGCCCTATGTTGGCTGGGATTGGCTCCAGCAGACCCCCGTGACCCTGTGTTCGGATTCAGCGGGTTGGAAAATGGATGGATGGATATATATGTTATTTTTAAGTCTGAATCGCAATCTGATTATTACGTGGTTACCTACCAAGTAACACTTGTGGTTGGTTGGCCAGTCTGCAAATATCTATGTCCCCTCAGTTGCGAGAAGCAGATCTATATATGCGATACAGTATCTGCCAAATAATACAAAGAGTACACGACATGTTTTTCTCCGTTATTGGGGCCTATAAGGTGTATGCACTTTTGCATCCTCTTACAGGGATTGAACCTTGGACGTCAGTGCCTGAGGCAAAGCCTTTAATGCTGCAACACAGCAGCTGGTTCACTTATTTGGCAGGGTGAAGACTGGAGTATTATATTCTTTTTGATTTTGAATCTCAATCTGATTATTAGATGAGCCCCAATAAGTGCGAAACACATGTCATGTACTCTTTGTATTATTTGCCCGATACTTTCTCATATATATTGTGAAAGCCCAGGGCGCATACCACCACCCTATCCCCAACACAGACATGCAGGACACAGGATAAGCACACAACATCCAGTTTATTTACTGTCCAGCACAGAATGCTTACAGGGCAAAGTACAACACAGTCCCTTTGTCACCAGTCCTTCTGCCTCCACTCCTCCTCAGGCTTTGTCTTTTTCTTCCCGACTCTGGCCATTGAGTCGTGGTGACTGACTCCTTTTATAGGGCCCTCAGAAGGAGTGCAGGTGCCCAACAAGCTTCTTCTGGCCTGTACTTTTGCAGGGCCCTATGTAGCAGCTAAATACGGCCCTGCAAAAGTTCAGGCGCACCCATGGCCCTGCTGGAAACCAAGGGGCCTGCCCTCTGTCGGTCCGGGGCAGAACGGGTTTTATATACAAATATATATATATATTACCCAACCCACGGCATAGCATACGCTGCATAATTATTTATTGATGGGTGAACACTTCCTGAAAGACACAGTTGTCAAAATGGGATGGGTTTGAGGATACAACTGTGAGTGAATGAAAAGATGGAACTCTGGAGAGAGCAACATACAATTGTTCGTGACTGAAAACGGGATACGCACAACACAGCCCCGCCCACCAACTCTAACCCTCCTCCCGTGTCATGCTCATGTGCCCGCACGCAACACCTTCTCAGTCGCTTTCGTCTCTGCTACAGTCCACATGCACTTCTGAGCCACGTTGACTTTTCATTGTTCTTATCTGCTATAGTCCATATGCACCTCTGAGCCACGTTGACTTTTCATTGTTCTTTTCGGTTCCAGCTGCTTTTAGCATATCCCATGGTCTCTGTCTTGCTTGCCATGGTCGGCTGCTAAGTGAATTATACAGGGAAATCCGGGGAATAAGGGCAGTTTGTGAAGTAGCAGCTGAGATAGTTTTACACTCCAGTACATTGCGGTGAATGCTGGTAACAGTTAGGCTGGCGGGCAGGCGGGCAAGCCAACAAAACACTATGCTCTTAGTATGGTATGTATCAGGTTTTTGTAGACAAAGGTTTTCCCCGTTCCTGCAAAACTATCTAAGAAGAAGCATGTTTGTCGTGGATGGGAATCGCTGTATGCAGCGTGTAAAACAGCTTGCGAAGGTGGACGCGGTCGTGCGTATCCCATGACGCAGGAGGAGGGTTAGAGCTGGCGGGCGGGACTCTGTGTTGCATGCGTGCGTATCCCATGGTCAGGCGACTTGGGGGATTATATATAGAAAAGCAGCCAGAACCGAAAAGAACAATGAAAAGTCAACATGGCTCAGAGGTGCATGTGGACTGTAGCAGAGACAAAAGCGACTGAGGCAGTGTTTGGTGAGGTGTTGCGTGCGGGCACATGAGCAGGCAGTGTGCATGCCTCGAGAGCGAGGGCGGACGCGGGAGGAGGATTAGAGTTGGCGGGCGGGGCTCTGTCGATGCATATCTCATGACGTGGGAGGAGGGTTAGAGTTGGCGGGTGAGGCTCTGTCGTGCGTATCCTATGGTCTTAGAGTTGGTGGGCGAGGCTCTGTGAGTTGGTGGGTGTGGCTCTGTCTTGCGTCTTACCTGCCATGGTCGGCTGCTTTAGTGAATTATATATGTAGATACAGTAATCCCTCCTCCATCGCGGGGGTTGCGTTCCAGAGCCACCCGCGAAATAAGAAAATCCACGAAGTAGAAACCATATGTTTATATGGTTTTTTTTATATTGTCATGCTTGGGTCACAGATTTGCGCAGAAACACAGGAGGTTGTAGAGAGACTGGAACGTTATTCAAACACTGCAAACAAACATTTGTCTCTTTTTCAAAAGTTTAAACTGTGCTCCATGACAAGACAGAGATGACAGTTCTGTCTCACAATTAAAAGAATGCAAACATATCTTCCTCTTCAAAGGTGTGTGTGTCAGGAGCACAGAATGTCACATAGAGAAAACAATCTCTAGCAAATAAATCAATGGTGCTGTTTGTCTTTTAGGTATGCGAAGCACCGCGGCACAAAGCTGTTGAAGGCGGCAGCTCACACCCCCTCCGTCAAGAGCACAGAAAGAGAGAGAGAGACAGAGAAAAACAAGCAAGCAAAAATCAATACGTGCCCTTCGAGCTTTTAAGTATGCGATGCACCGTGCAGCATGTCGCTTCAGGAAGCACCTGAACAGAAGGTAGCAACGTGAAGATAATCTTTCAGCATTTTTAGACGAGCGTCCTTATCGTCTAGGTGTGCGAACAGCCCCCCTGCTCAATCCCCCTACGTCAGGATCAGAGAAAGTCAGCGCAAGAGTGAGAGAAAAGTAAGTTGGGTAGCTTCTCAGCCATCTGCCAATAGCGTCCCTTGTATGAAATCAACTGGGCAAACCAACTGAGGAAGCATGTACCAGAAATTAAAAGACCCATTGTCCGCAGAAATCTGCGAATATATATTTAAATATGCTTACATATAAAATCCGCGATGGAGTGAAGCCGCGAAAGGCGAAGCGCGATATAGCGAGGGATTACTGTATATATAAGGCTGGCTGGCTATGAGGATTGTCTCAGTCCCCATGGGTCTGGTGACCGTGGTGAAAGTGGCTCCATGTTCCTTGACTTTGCAAAAGGTCAAGGGCTGCAAATCGCTGGATCCTGGTTCCAGTGCCCAGAACCGCATGTTGGAATTGGTACTCCAATACTGGTGGTGCAGTGTAGGAGGTCGATCACATCCTCGTGAGTAGATGCTGGAGGCTCTTGCAAAACTGCAGAGTCTACAGAAGTGCCAAGTTCGTGAATTCTGACCAGACTTGTTGTTGCTAGTTTTAGGATCCAGCTTAGGTCTAGCAGGTTACCACCTATTAGGAAAATTGTCTCTAATGAGTTTTGCACGCATTTTTTGTGAGGAACTTGAAGATTTGGGTACGACTGCCGATCCTAATGTGATGTGGGAGACCTTCCGTGACAAGACCCTGAAGGTTGCTGAGGGTTGTGTTCGTGTTACTGGTATTCCCAGAAGGAGGTGCTTAATCTCGCTGGGCACCCTGGATATCATCGAGAGGAGTCGCAGTGCACGGCTCAATAGCAACTCTGGTCTGTACCAGGAACTGAGAAGGATGGCTTCAAGGGCTCTGAGGGCAGATAAAGAGGCATTTGTTAGAGGAATCTGTGAGCAAGTGATACACCAACTGTGGTCTAGCGACTCACGTCCTGCTTACAGAGGAATCGAAGCATTACGCACATCTGAATCTGTTCCTCGGTGAGTCACAGTCAGGGAGGCTGATGGAATGGTCCTTACGGATGACACTGCAGTTGTGACCCGCTGGGCTGGCTACTTTGACCAGTTTTTCAAAGCTGATCCTCCGGCTAGGACGTTGGATATCTCTGGGTCCATGGTTCTTGAGGCTGATCCTCCAATTAGCTGTGAACCACCCAATCTCACTGAGATTGCACAGGTGGTGAACCAGCTGAGAGGAGGAAAGGCTGCAGGGATCTGTGGTATCCAGGGTGAACTTCTCCAGGCTGGCGGTAAGGCTGTTCTCCTGGCATTGCAAGCATTCTTTGATTCCATTTGGGAGACTAGTAGATAGATAGATAGATAGATAGATAGATAGATAGATAGATAGATAGATAGATAGATAGACAGACAGACAGACAGACAGACAGACAGACAGACAGACAGACAGACAGACAGACAGACAGACAGACAGACAGACAGACAGACAGACAGACAGATAGATAGATAGATAGATAGATAGATAGATAGATAGATAGATAGATAGATAGATAGATACTTTATTAATCCCAAGGGTACTACTAGGGTGTTGTACCGTGTTAGCCATTATGAATGTAGAGATTGGTTATTGGTTACATCTTACATCTTGCCTGAAGAAGGGGCCTGAGTTGCCTCGAAAGCTTATTAAATTAAAGAGTGATAAAAAATGCAGGCAAAACAGACAATAACTTTGTATAATGTTAACGTTTACCCCCTGGGTGGAATTGAAGAGTCGCATAGTGTGAGGGAGGAACGATCTCCTCAGTCTGTCAGTGGAGCAGGACATTGACAGCAGTCTGTCGCTGAAGCTGCTCCTCTGTCTGGAGATGATACTGTTTAGTGGATGCAGTGGATTCTCCATGATTGACAGGAGCCTGCTCAGTGCCCGTCGCTCTGCCACAGATGTCAAACTGTCCAGTTAGCATCATCCCAACTAACTGGAAAATGGGACTTGTCGTCCCTATCTGGAAAGGGAAGGGTGATCGCCTGGATTGCGGCAACTACAGAGGGATAACACTGCTCTCTGTGCCGGGTAAGGTCCTTGCTAGGGTTGCCCTCAATAGAACCCGTGATCACTTGCTCACCTATCAGCGACCGGAACAGTCTGGTTTTACACCTAAGAAATCTACCATCGACTGCATCCTGGCACTGAGGGTTCTCATGAAGTGCAAACGCAAATATCGTCAGAGTTTCTTTGCAGCCTTTGTCGATTTTAGTAAAGCGTTTGACTCAGTTGATTGAGCTGCCCTGTGGAACATCCTAAAGGTTTGCGGGATCCCCTCGAGGTTGCTGGATATCATGGCCGGCCGATACACTGGTACTGTAGGTGCTGTGCAGAGTGGAGGCAGAACCTCTTTGTTTTTCCTAGTTGATTCTGGGGTTCATTAGGGGTGTGTTCTTGCTCCTACTCTGTTCAATGCTTGTATGGACTGGGTGTTGGGCAAGGTCGTGGGATCCAACGGCTGTGGGGCATCTGTTAGTGAAGAAAGATTCACAGATCTTGACTTTGCTGACGATGCTGTGATCTTCGCAGAGTCAATGGAGGCTCTGATCGGGGCGCTCGAGAGACTGAGTGAGGAGTCTAAGTGTCTGGGCTTGTGAGTGTCCTGGACAAAAACCAAGATCCAGGCCTTTAATGACCTCTTGGGCACAGCAATCAGCAGTGTGTCTGTCTGCAGAGAGAGTGTCGACCTTGTCAAGAGGTTTACTTACCTTTGCAGTGACATTCATGTCTCTGGTGACTCTTCCTATGAAGTCAGTAGACGGATTGGGAGAGCATGGGGGGGTCATGAGGTTGCTGGAAAGGAGTGTGTGGTACTCCCGACATCTATGCAAAAGGACGAAGGTCCAAGTCTTTAGAGTCCTGGTGCTTCCTGTCTTGCTATATGGTTGTGAGAGATGGGCGCTATCCAGTGACCTGAGACGAAGACTGGACTCCTTTGGTACTGTGTCTCTCTGGAAAATCCTTGGGTACCGTTGGTTTGACTTTGTGTCGAATGAGCGGTTGCTCGTGGAGTCCCAAATGAGGCACATTACTTGCATTGTTAGAAAGCGTCAGTTACAGAACTACAGCCATGTGGCGCGTTTCCCCAAGGGTGATCCAGCTCATAAGATCCTCATTGTTGGGGACCCAAGTTGCTGGAGAAGACCAAGGGGTTGCCCACGTAACACCTGGTTGCAGCAGATAGAGGGTAATTTCTGGAGGGTGGGACTGGACCACGCGTCTGCCTGGGGGGGTTCTGATTTAAAGCAGTAAATCTCAGATTGACTCCTGGAGGGGTCCACAGTGGCTAAAGGCTTTTCTCCCTAATAATTTCTGCTTTTAACCAGTTCCTGTGTTTTGGTGTCATTTCAGAAACTGAATGTAAATATTACGTTTTTTAAGTCAGGCCCATATAAGAAAAGTGATGTGAGGCCTCTGAAAGGCTTCACTGGCTAGGCCAAACATCCGTTGCCTGCTTGGGAAAGGCTTCAGCCCAACAGATAATTTGACTTCTGGTATGAGTGAACGCTGGCGGGACTGGTCGCCACTGTTCACTGGTAAGTAGACTGTTGATTTTAGCTATGACTGGTGATTTTGATGGTGATATTGCCGTTATTGCTGATATCTCTGTGTGGCTGTGTATGCATTAGCCTAACCCCATTTCGAAACTTATCTGGTTTGCTCTCTGGACGCCTGAGCTGCTTGTGGCCTCGCCTACAATGTGGACTGGTAGGATATTCACCTGGTTTATGTTTGTTTGATGTCTCCTGTTGCTCGCTATCCAACCTGTGATGAGCCTGCTCCAGTACTCAGCTGCTGAGCTTCTTCGACTGCATATCCACCAGTCTGTGCCTTTGCTGTCTTGCATTTCGACCCTGATGTCATATTTCTCCCTCGTTTGAGATACATCCATCGTGGGTCCCGCCAGAGATTCTAAATGGACAACTCGAAAGGAATTA
The DNA here is from genome assembly GCF_900747795.2 of Erpetoichthys calabaricus. NCBI lineage: Eukaryota > Metazoa > Chordata > Cladistia > Polypteriformes > Polypteridae > Erpetoichthys > Erpetoichthys calabaricus. Next base: position 109,120,803 of record NC_041399.2, on the reverse strand, counting down.
ACTCCTTCTGGTCTAACTCTCAGCACCCTCCATGTAACACAGATAGGACTGAGGACCACAGTGTGTTAGTCAGCCTAGCTTGGTCGGTTACCACTGTTGCCAAATGTGACCACACCATTGTCAATTTCAGTCTACTGAACATCCGTTCACTCACGAGCAAGGGGTATCTCATCCAGGACCTCCTCATTGACCGTAAGTTTGACTTTCTCTGTTTAACCAAGACATGGCAGCAACCTCAAGGATTTTCTCAACTTAATGAATCCACATCCCCGGGGTTTGTTTACATTTGTCAATCCCGTGCCTCTGGCCATGGAGGAGGTATCACGAAAATTTATCATGGGAAGTGGAAAGTCCTGCCATTGTCTGCTCCTACTGTTAGCTCTTTTGAATCAACTGTGTGTCAATTCTCTGGGCCTATTCCTACCATCATTGCAACTGTCTAACACCCCCCTTAAATCAAACAGTAATTTTTTGAATGATTTCAGATCTCATCTGCAAATCCAAGCCATCTACTTGTCAGCTGGACTCCCTCCCTACAGTTCTGGTTAAAGCCTGACTCCCCTCTCTGGTCCCTCTCATTTCTGTTAAAATTCACTCTTCTCTCACTACTGGTACTGTTCCTTCATCTTTTAAAACTGCTGCAATAACCCCAATACTGACAAAACCTGGTGCTGATCCTACTAACTTCAATGATTTTCTAATTTCTAATTTGCCCTTTATCTGCAAAATTCTTGAAAAAATAGTAGCTATCCAACTTCACTCCCACTTATCTCATAATAATCTATATGAAAAGTTCCAGTCTGGTTTTCGTCCCCTTCACTGTACCGAAAAAGCACTTGTTAAAATTACCAATGACCTTCTTATGGTTGCTGACTCTGGTTTAATTACTATTCTCATCCTCCTTTATCTGAGTGCAGCCTTTGATACTATTTGTCATACCACTCTCGTGCGCAGCTCCTCAGTCCGGGAGAACAAGTTATGCATGTAACTTTTAAAGTTAAGGGATTTAAAAAATCATACCCACACAGTTAAATAACAGGCAACAGGGACCTTTTAAATCACGTTTGAGACGTCTAAAAAATCTAGCCTCGGATATATATTTTGTATATCTTAAAAAAGCCCTGTTCCATCCATTACCTCCCATTTTAAATAAGCAGCTGCCCCTAAGGAAACACATTGCGAATAGTTTTCTAAAAGTTAGAATTGTACTCAGATAATCCCAGAGTGAACAGAGCACAAATATTTATCAGAAGCGGGATTCGAAACCACGCTGGCATTTGTCCCTTGGATCTTAAATCCAAAGCCGTAAACAGATTGGACCTCTGGGGATAGAGAAATGCGTTTTAAAACACTCTTTGGCAAAACCTTTGGGAGCGATTCACAGCTCACAGGCAACAGTTGTGACCAGGCTCAGGCCAGATCATGATCTTTAAACCCATGTCAGATCATTCGGGGGTCAGTGTGAAAAATGGCCTCACCTTCTGACATACATATACTAAAAGAAATCAACGGGTTACAAAGATGACTTTTAAAAAAATATTGGACTTTTCGGCGTCCGGCCGAAGGCACAGATATGAACCGGACAATGGCCAATACACGGATGTCCAGTTAAAATGATTGTCACGCATCTGCTATCACAAATCACCATAAGCCCTTCCAAAATACAACTCTTTTCTCTATAAATTGAGCGGCATCGGGAACACAACCTCAAATCCTTGCTCACCGTTCAGAAAGAGAAGATGAATTTCAACCGTGACGGTGCGTTTTCACGTAATTCTTAATGCTATCTAGTATTTATGGCTAGGACTAAATGAAATATAATTATCGTTCATACAGATTATTCTGCAGAGAACTGCGTCTCCCATGAGCATGGTAAGCCCTATTAACCCCTTAACCGCCCTCTGCCGGATATATCCGGCACCGTTGTTTTATTGCTAACGCCATACTGCCGGAATTATCCGGCACATTTGCCTGTGGTTATATGAATGCCTGGCAAGTAGTATAACTGATGGTTTGGCGTGGGTATTATTACTACGTTGTATTTCGACAAGTCTGTGGTTGTTTTGGCCGGTCATGTGACGTGATTCGCATGTAACAGCTGTGAATATGGCGAAACGTAAACTGACTTCAAGTGAGGCTTTGCAGGCGATTTTGGACAGTTCTGATCATGATTGTAGCAGTTCTGAAGAAGATTTTAGCGACAGTGATGAGCAGCAACGTGCGCTGCATGATACTGTGAATGAAGATGCATCGGATGACGGCGCTGAGTGGGTGTATCCCCAGCATCTCAGCTGGGCTGCTGCCCGTGGTGAACTACCTTTTCTGCATTCATTTGAGGGAACGTGTGGCTTTATTGTTGATGTAAACAATTACACTGCTGAGCAGTTTTATGAGCTGTTTGTGTCACCTGATTTGATCAGACATTTTGTTCATCAGACAAATCTGTATGCAGCACAGTTTATTGAGAAAAATCCCAATTTACCTCCACATTCCCGTGTTCGTGCTTGGTTTGACACTGATGAAAACGAAATGAAAAAATTCATTGGGATTTTGATGTTGATGGGAATAATCAGAAAACCAGATATTGAGATGTACTGGTCTACAGATCCTATGTATGCAACACCTATTTTTGCAGCTGTCATGACACGTAACCGATTCTCTTTGCTGCTGAAATTCTTTCATTTGAATGACAACAGAAACGAGCCAGATAAGAAAGATCCAAACCGCGACCACTTGTTCAAGCTACGTCCTTTGATTGATCATTTATTTGAAGCATTTCAGTTGCCCTACATGCCAGGACCGTCAGTTGCAGTTGATGAAAGTTTATTGTCGTGGAAGGGCCGCTTACAGTTTCGACAGTATCTACCATTGAAAAGGGCACGGTTTGGTATCAAGATGTTTTGCTTAGCTGAGAATTCAGGTTACATTTATAGATTTCGTGTATACACTGGCAAAGAGGATCCTATGAGTAGTATTTCAGCAGTGTTGCCAGATGAATGTAAGGACTTTGGACTTTCAGAAAAACGCTGTCATGTCTGTTCAAAGAAGGGTCAGCGTAGAGACGTCAAGACCTTCTGCTCAAAGTGTCCCAGCAATCCAGGACTTTGTGCAGTTCCCTGCTTTGGCCTGTGGCACAGCAAACTCAAATACTGGGAATGAAACTATGATTGACTGAACTACTTTTGACTTTTGAATTACTTTTGACTGTTCTGTTTTTGTAGTTGACAATAAATCCAGAAGCCTGAGAAAAGGTACATTTTGTGCTTTATTATGTGTTTGCCCATTTCTAGAACTTGCACAACATTTAGTGGTCAATACTGCTTGAATAAATGTAAAAAATGTAAAAAAAATGTAAAAAAGTAAAAAAACGAAAATTGTTCAGATTTCGCCTGGCGTGGGGAATATTTAGGGAGTTGGCGGTTAAAGGGTTAATGATTCTTATATGTTTTAAAAATGGTGGGGTGAAATCTTAGCAAATGCCTCAATCCTTATATATTTTTTTCTTAGAATTGTACATCCGAGCAGACTCGGAAAACGGTAAGGCTCTTTTTAAAAATGATAAATGTTTAAATATTCGTATGAAGTTTGGGAATGTTTGTGCGTATAATCAGTTGTAGCCTTTTTATATGGGCATTTTCTATCTGTACCGTTCATGAAAGGGTCATGAGTGAGTGAATATTTGAGTATAATGATAAAGTTTGTTGTAAAAACGGGCAGTTGAATCCTTTAATTTTTTTGTTTCTACAGGGTTATATACCCATAGAGTCTCCGATTTATTATACGGAAGCAGGTAAAAACCTTTTTTTTAAAAATTGATCTATATTTACAACGTGTGTATGTGTTAGCGCGAGCTTGTGAGCGATCATAAGAACCAGGGTGCCCTTTTTAAACATATTGGTTTAGGGATTGCACTTTGTTAAAATGCTTAGGTTATTTACAAATAACCTATTTAGGGCGAGAGTCTGTCTAGCTACAGTAAAATAGATTTTTTTATATGGACACACATCTATCAGAATGAATCGTGCAGGGTTTAAGCGCAAGAGCTGTGCGGGTGCGTGTGTGTGGATGCAATTTTTTATGAACCTTTGCTTATGCCTTTTTGTTTTTTTTAGACGATAATCCTTTACAGAGTGAATCCATTTCTCAAAGGGTTTCCCACGGGATGCCCAACAGCAGTAAGTGTCATTTTAGATTTAAGTTTACCGAAGAAATGTAGGAGGCATACAGTTTTTGTGAAAAGAGGCATACAGAAATCCAGATTTTGTGAAAAGAGGGCTTTAACTAAGAAGTTCATACTTTATTTACAGGTCGCAGACCACCGGGTGTTTTAACTCAAGTGTTGGAAGGATCAGAAAATCTAGCCCTGTACCATAACTGGCAGAATCTACAAACACCTCCTCTCTCTGAGAGTGCCGTTCAGCATTCTCTGGAGCCCTCTGAGAGCGGCATTCAGCATTCTCCGGCGCCCTCTGAGAGTGGCGTTCAGCATTCTCCAGCGCCCTCTGAGAGCCGCATTCAGCATTCTCCGGCGCCCTCTGAGAGCGGCGTTCAGCATTCTCCAGCGCCCTCTGAGCTCAGCTTTAATTCCAGTCTCTTGCAGTCTTCTGCACTATCACCGATGCCATCTTTTTCTAATCAGTGGTCCCCTTTGTCGGCAACGCTTCACTCTGACTGCGGATATCGGCGTAGAAACCGTTATTCACCCCGAAATTACCTTTGTCCTGGCCACCAGCGGAGATATCGAGAAAGACTGGAGCAGCTGACTGAACAACTACACCGATTACTGGTGCAATTTGTAGAATTAGAGGCTCCTGTGTACAACTCCATACCTGAAATGTGTTTATAATTGATGAATATGTATGCTTTTTACATTGCTCTAACCCATAATTAAAGGAGCAGTTTTACATTACTTTATTTCATGAAAATAACATTGATTGCGAATTATTATATTCTGTGTTAATAATTGGAAATTATTATTATATTCTGTGTTCATAATTGTAGCCTTTGATTAAATTTAGGTCATGCCTGAAAACACCTTTAGCGGAAGCAGCGACACCGGCAGTGGCAGTGATTCTGGAGGGCGTAAAGGTAGGAAAAGACCGTCCAGTGAAAACCTGAGACTATTAAAAGAGATGCCTGATAACCTAGAATATTCCATGAAGCCCCCTAAAATCCCCACCCCTCCGCGATCTCCTCAAATTGTTCAATCACCACACCCAGTGACACATCCGATCGACAATCGACAGTCTCGAAGCCGACTCTCCACAGCCATCTACCTCACATACGGACAATCCTTCGTCTCCAGACCCGTCAGTAAGATCCCCGCAGCCCTCCACTTCTAGATTAAATAATTTATCTATAACGGAGCGTCCAAAATTTAACAATATCGAGATTAGACACCGCTTCAATTTTTCTGAAGCCTACACACTTGATTCATTTGCCGATGTTTTTAATCACAAGACCCTTCAACAAATATTAGACAGTTTTACGAGCACTTTGAATCCTAAGGATCTAGTGCAGTTACAATTACGGGCCAAATCTCTCAACCCCAGTGTTTTTTCCCTAATACCCACGGGTATGCTTTCTGTGGAGGATTTTTTTTAATCAAATTGAATTACTTCTCCAGAGTTACACTACTATTTTAGCTGATTCCAGTCTGACGCTAATCATTCAGGTAGTGAGGGTTCCATCTGGTGGCGGGGCTCCTAGGCATAAAGCCTGTACCCTTTTCAACGATATAATCATTCAAAAGAAAAGGAAACACCTATGGATCTCCTTCAATCCGGATGATCAGTGCTGTTTTGCCAGGGGTTTGCTGGCTGTATTAAACGCTAGGTTCAGAAATAATCAGAAATTGTGTCAACAAGAGGCTCGTCGATTGCATGTCATTGTCGGATTATCAACAGATCAGAAAGTAACGTTTTCAGATATTGAAAAGTTTGAGAGGTTAATGGGAATTAAAATTATCGTCTGGTACTGGGATCCGAACACTAGCGCTCTATTAAAATTTGTAGCGTCCAGTGACAGAAAAACAAAGATGGCTTTCATGTTTTTGCATCATGAACATTATTACGGTATTTTGAATCTGAAAGGCTTTCTGGGATTTTCCTACATCTGCGATTTCTGCTACACAAGGTATTCTAATCCATCACAACATCGTTGTGAGCAGCACTGTGACGTTTGTTTATCTACAGACAGTCAAAGGGTTGATGGGGAGGCTTTTCGATGTTCCAATTACCATCGTTTCTGTCGATCAAGGTTTTGCTTCAAACTCCACAAAACATGCAAATTGAATGAAAAGACGCGCAGGTCTGAAAGTATCTGCGATGTCCATAAAGTCTGCCCTCTCTGCAAACTGAGATACAGCTTGAAAGCCGCTTCAAAACCTCACAAGTGTTGACCCAAACACTGTCGTGTTTGTAGAATGGTCATGAAAGAATCGGATGAAAATCATCAGTGTTTTATTCAAAGCTTACCACAAAGACTGATCCACGAAAAGTACGTGTTCTATGATTTTGAGTGCCGTCAAGATGACGGAATCCACATTCCCAATTACGTCCACTGCATGCATTGGAACGGTCAATCGTGGAGTTGGTCCGGGGAGGACTGCGTCGCAAAGTTCTTCCACAGATATCGACGTCCGAAATACCAAGAGTACATGTTCATAGCTCACAATTCTAAGGGGTATGACGGCTATTTCCTAATGAAATATCTCGTCGAGGGCGGGCAAACTCCAATGGTTACAGCTCAGGGTTGTAAACTAATTTGTTTTATAGAAGAAGATTATGACTTGAGATTTATCGACTCGTTGAGCTTCTTACCCATGAAATTGAGCGTTATGCCCAAGGCCATGGGATTCCAGGCTCAAAAAGGGTACTTTCCCCATTTCTTTAACACCGTTGAATAATCAAAATTACATCGGGCCATACCCTGAGCCTAAATATTACGGCATTCAACACATGATGAGCCAGGAAAAAGAGGAATTCTTGTCTAGGTACGATTCAATTAAAAGTGGGACCTTCAACTTTAGACGAGAAATGGCTTACTATTGTAGAAACGACGTGGTTATTTTGAGAAAAGCATGCATAAAATTTAGAGAGGAAGTGCTCAGGATCAGTAATATTGATCCTTTTCAGTGTATGACCCTAGCTTCTCTCTGCCTGTCCATGTATAGACAAAATTGCATGCCTGATAATGCGATTGGAAAAATTCTGAGCGATCATTACAAAAGCACTCACAAAGCTTATTCTAATGCTTCTATTCAATGGCTGAAGTTTCTTTCCAAGAAGGAAAAAATAAACATTCGACACGCTGATTTGTTTAAAATGTTTGATGACAAACTGCAGAAATTGCGTGAAAAATTTAATCTGACAGCTAGAGTGATTTGGGAACATAAGTGGGAACGCATGAAAAAAGAGGATTCAGAGCTTCAGGATTTCTTAAAATGCTTTGAGTTTCCTGAACCTATCAATCCCCGTGATGCCCTGTATGGAGGGCGCACCAACGCTATCAAATTATATCATAAGCTTCAAGGCAACGAGCAAATGCATTATTACGATTTTACAAGTCTGTACCCTTACATCAACAAAACAAAAACCTACCCGATCGGCCATCCGACCTTTGTTTTTGAGGAGTTTGCAGATCTTAAACATTACTTCGGGCTTGTTAAAATCACCATGAGATATGGCACTACGAACAGTGCACCTCCGATTTATTTTCCGATTACATCAAAATTCATCTGAAAAGCAAACAGGAAGCATCTGGGTGGCCCTCGTGGGCCCAGGATGAGGCATCCCGCCGGCGCTATGTTGACGACTATTTCGTAAAAGAAGGTGTATTATTGGAGAATGAAAACATCGCCTCCAACCCCACTAAGAGACAAATTTCCAAGTTATTTCTGAATTCTCTTTGGGGAAAATTCAGTGGAGTGGAGGTATGCCGATGACAGATATGTTCTACCCGGCCCCGTCAATGTGGTGATCGCCGCTTTTACAACGGCCTATGCCCACCTAGAATTGTACGATTTGCTGGAGCGTTTAGGGCTGAGGATTCTGTATCATGATACAGATTCCATTATCTTCACAGCCTCGCCCAGGCAGTACACCCCACCGCTCGGTGACTATTTAGGGGAACTCACCAGCGAACTAGATCCTGACGATTTCATAGAAGAGTTTGTTTCTGGGGGTCCGAAAACGTACGCGTACAAAACGTTCAAAGGCAAGGTCTGCATGAAGGTAAAGGGCATTACTCTAAATCATGAAACGGCTCAAGTGGTAAACCTATACTCTTTAATGGATCTAGTGCATAGTTTTGTAGAATACGATCTCATGAAAGAAATAACGGTTCATGGCGCACAGATTCATAGGAACAAAAAGAACCTGACATTGCAAAATTATCCACTCAGAAAAAGATTCAGAGTGGTGTACAACAAAAGGGTTCTATTGCCCGATTTCACAACTCTCCCCTATGGATACTAAAGAGTGTTTTGATGTTAGACTTCAGCATCCGTTCACGAAAATAGTCTCGGGACCCTCTTGTTCGGGCAAATCTCATTATGTGAAAAAGCTTTTGGAGCACGTGGACCATGTGCTTTCTTGTCGCCCCGACAATATAGTCTGGTTTTACAGCTGCTGGCAGCCTCTGTACGATGAGCTGCTAGCCCAATTTCCCAAAACCAAATTTTTGGAGGGGTTACCCATCTCCTTAAGCGACGACGAACTACTGCCGCCTGATCGTGTTAACTTGGTGATCGTCGACGATTTGATGGAACAGGCGAGTCATAGCGAAGAGATAGAGAGGGCCTTCACAAAATATACTCACCACAGGAATTTGTCCATCATTTATCTTGGTCCAAAATTTATTTTTTCAAGGCAAGAAAAGTAGAACGATAAACCTGATTGCCAATTACATTACCCTCTTTAAAAATCCTTGAGAAAAACTGAAAATTACCAATTTCGCGTGTCAAATGTACCCTGGGAGGGTTAAATTTTTCTTGGAGGCCTTTGAGGACGCTACAAGGCAACCTTATGGTCATCTGCTGGTGGATCTGAAAGCCCATATGCCTGACGAATTTCATTTACGTACCGGTTTGTTTCCTCCCAACTGGCCTGCGATGTACGTCGTGAAAAGATAAAGACGGGCAATTTTCCAAGTATTTGAGAAAGAGCCGGCATGTCGTGCAGAATAAAAAGAAATTTCCCTCTGCTCAAGACCCTACATAGGGGCTCCTGTCGTCGAAGAAAAGCAGTGCTGAGCGAGGCTCTGGACGATTTAATTTATGCTGTATCAGAAATAGCTCTCAATACTTTAAAAGGCCACGTTCCCCTGATGTCCAGACAGTTCAAGATGTTGAAGAAGCATCGTTGCGCCGTTAAAAAACTCGCCGATAAAAAACTTACTGTTAAAAAGAAAAAAGCCCTTTTAAATCAGAAGGTGGGATTTCTCTGAGCCCTATTAAGCGCCGCCATTCCTTTTATTACTAGTTTAATAGGGTCGAGAGTATAAATATGGAATACACGCCCAAGATGTACCTGGTCCTTCAACAGCAAATGGTTCAATGGCAACAGAAAGCCCCAGCTTCCACCGGCCTTTTAAGCACTACGGAAAGTGAACTTGATAAACAAATGAAATTCATACTCGAACATAGTGACTTGAGCGTCGAGGCAAAAGTTAACTTTATACGAACATCTTGCAAAGATACTTGACCTTTGTGAAAAAAGCGGATAAAGAAACCGGGCCTCTGACGCTATTGCTGCCTACTGAGAGCAAGGAGGAACTGCCGGGGGCTCTCACAGAGGCTCCTAGTAACCCCGAAGACCAGGTGTACGACGAGATTTTGAAAAGTGCGCCGAATAAATCAAAGAAATACACCGAAATTATTTTACAGAAAATGTTGTATAACCCTTATACAACCTACTGGAATGGCTTGGGAGAGTTTGTGCTTCGTGGAGAACCGTTACCCGGGACGAATATGGTCGATCTAATGTGGAACTTGACCACCCGACACAACATACCGTCCTATTGGAGACCTAGGGGGTGGAAAGAATTTGTTAAGGCCCTGGCCGGTTTGAACATTCCAGCCTCTGCCGTGCCAAATGCCGACACGAGAGAACTTCTAGAGAGTTTCAAACCTTCTGCCTCAGAGGGGTCCGCTGCCTCTGCTTCTTCAGCTACACCTGTTAGCAAGAAAACCAAATCTCGCAAAAAGAATGAATGGATTCCTTATTGAAATGTAATTATATTTTTGTTTAATAAAATATTACATTTGATTATACAGACTGTCTATTCTTTATTAAGATAATTACAGGCCATAGAACTTTGCATACAGGGGTGATCCTGAAAACCTCTAGAAGTGTTCTTAGACAAGGTACTGACAAATTTTTGAACCATATAATCGTTCTTGGTGACCTCATTAAAATACTGGTTCATGACCTCTTTATAAGAGTGTCTCTTTTCCTCTGTGATGCAGGAAAAAATACAGTGTTGTCCGCAGACGCTGGAAAACCAGCTTTGAAGCTGTCGGGTATGGTGAATAATTTCTTTACAGTTTCTGTTTAACACTAGAATTACCAGAGCCTACGAAAAAACTCATAGATCCGGCCCACCTTAAATCGCTTCTTTCCTCAGGAAAATACATAAAGTCTGGTGGGGCGCCGTAGGAGTCAAAAAATTCTCCAGTTCCATCTTCTCTGAGATGTATCGCCAACCAGTGCTCTCCAGGTTGATTTTGACGGTGAGTGTTGACGATGGTCATGGCCAGGAGATCCGTAAGTATTTTTTCAGGCAGTTCATCGTACGCCAACACTCCATAAAACAAATTTTCTGTGTACGGATTAGTGGACATGATTTCCTCGATCTGCAGGGTGTTCATGCTTTGTTAGTAATCATAAAGGATGTTTCTTCTCTGGTTTATTTCAATAATGTTGTCAAAGACGGCGTACACTATTAGATTCACAGTATGGGGTAGGGGCTGTCGAAAACGCATTTCAAATCTCATGTTCCCGGTTTTCACCAAGGAGAAATGGTCTCCTCATTCTTGATCAGGCGTCAAATCAAAGGCAAACAGGGTGTATCCCCGGGAGAAGTCAGAACGACTGATGGCTAGAGGCTGGTCTTTCAAATGCTTTCCGGAGGCCAACACTAGGTTGTAATATTCTCGAGCTGTGTTGTCATTAGCAAAATTGGGCTGAAAGGGCTTGGCTGGAATCTGCTCTCCGTCCAAATATAAGGCCAGGAACTCCACCTGGTTATGCTTGAAATTGAAGTGGTTTCTGGCATAATCCCCCGAAAAGGCCTCATTATCCACCATGCCTATGACCACATACTTGGGCAGTTGCCCCAAGAACAAGTTCTCCTGATTGCTCACTCATATCCCTGCTGACATACTGAGAACTTTCATATTCACTCTTTCCACGGGGTACTTGGCATTGGCGGTTGTGAGGGCGTGGGCGTGCCCTAATTTCACAGCCACCGAAACTTTAACTTTCTTGACAAAAAGACCAGCGGATAAAATGTTTACTTTGTAACGCTCGGCATCTCCGGACATCAGACAGAATTCAATTTTGCTCCGCACCATTTTATTCTGACGTCCACCCCATTTAGAATTAATTTTTCTTGAAAAAATAGGTCAGAATGAATAGGACCGAGGAGTTCTACTGTTTTACCCTGGGTTGTATAACCATTTCTTTTTTTGAATCCCTCATTCGGGCCGTCCAAGGCGGTGTTTTCATGTTCGTTGGCTGTGTCTTTGTAAAAAAGACCCGACGCAGATTAGAACCTGAGAGTTTCATTGCTGTAATTTAGCAGGCCCTCAAAAAGGGCCCTGTACAGGTAAAGGCTGGAACTCTGTGATATTAAGCGATCTCTGAGGGTCACATCCACTTGTGAAAATAAAGCGGCTATTGGATAATTAACAAAAGCTACCTTGGCCATGGGGGCCGGATTAGGTCCGTCGGCATTGACGATTTTGCATCGGATGTGTAGAAGCGTATTATTCAGATCCAAGTAGTCTTCACCGTTCCCAGTAATCAGAAACTCTAGTGGCGCGACTTCAGATAGAGCTGAGAGAGGGGGTACCTTGACATAGATGCTTTTTTCTACGCTAGTCTGAGTATAGGGTACCGTAAACAAATCCAATTTGGATTTCACACACTCTTGAGACATTCGATGAACGAAAGACATTTTGAGTTAAAAAATGTTTTTCAATTTCTTTTTTCTGCGGGTGCGGGACTTATCCTTGTGGCGGAGAGAAGAAAATGATGTAAAAGCTGAACGGCGCGTCTTTTTGATGATGGGTCCGGCGCGTGACCCGGGAGGTCTCTTACGTTTAGTTTTCCTCATTACTATCATCCCCGACCCCCCTTGATTTTCTTCGCTTCCTCGAGTCATACCTCCTGACATGGCCCCCGCCACCACGTCTTTGATGATATTCTTGGCGCCTGATTTAATGTGTGGTTTGACAATTTCAAATCCTCTTTTCAAGAGAGGCAAAGCTCTTCTAAACAGACCTCGAAATATTCCTCCGATCCCAGAACCATACATCATGCGAACCCTAGAGAACCCGGGCACACCACTATCTGCTTGGGATTCATAATAATGCACGTAAGGCCTTGGGTCCAGGTAAGATCTCATCTCCGTATTAATCGTGCACGCACCTCTTAGAGGGTCTGAAATGTAATTGAAATGGAACCGCTTTGTTCTGATCCGTCTTTATTTCAATTGTCAAAGTATCAAACTGAGTCTTGCTGACCGGAGCGTAGTGTGGCTTGTCATAGGTGATTGTGGTAATCTTATTGATCTCATCCTCAATATGTACGCATCTCAAGAGAGGGATGTAGCTGTCTCCGACTCTTTGGTGAGACACAATGTTGCTGTAGACGTACAAGGTATAAAACCCCACTCTGATATCCGCGGGGTAAGGAGCATCATTCACCAGGCCTATGGTCATGTCCGAATGAGCTCCTAGAATTCTCCCCAACTGCCCCCTGACATGAAGAGTTTCATCCTTTGCGGTGTTTACGACGTAGAATCTTCGCTCCAGAGCATTGTAGTGGAATCTCACGGTGTTTTCTGGTATTGGTAAGCCTGAAGAACCAACCTGGACAGCTTTGGGTTCTTTCGCCACCGCTTCATTCATCTTGGAGGTCACTTTCTCAACGCTACAGTAATAGCCTGCAGGAATAGTATAAAACCTGGTTAATCGCGGGAACACCACAATAAAGTCGTTATCCGGTTTGTATAGGGTGTTCCAGGTGTACTGGATTTCAGCCAAACCAACTTCCCAGGGGCCCTGTAGTTCAATGGGTGCGGCTAATTTGATGGTGAACTCGGCGATGGTATTGTTAGGGAAAACATCTCGAGAAGAATTGCTGGGAAGAACGACGTAAAAGCTTTTTCTCTCCATTGTAAGTACCTGTGAATGAAATACTAATTTTTGCTTCTCAGTATTTAACGTCTTGCGCGTAGCTTTCAGGGATCCAACTATTAAACTTATTGGGCCATCCGAGCCATTTCACCAAAATATGCTTTTTTCTATCGATATTTTTTTCGCCAAAATCTTTTCAATTCTGAAGACATCCGTTCCTCGAATCTTTTGTAACTTCGCGTCATAAAAGGACCCTATAATGTCTTCACCGTCATAATCTTTGAGCTTGTAGACAGGCGGCTCCCTCGGGACTAGTTCAGAAACGGTAAATACCTCATCTGAAAAGGTTTGTTCGTATCCTTTGGTAAAAGGATTCCAGGATTTCGACACTCTCACCGTATCACCGACTTTGAACTTATATTTTGGGTTTCTTTTGGGTTTAGTTAGGCCGTATAAGGTTTTAAAGACTTTCCAAGAATTGGAACTATTCACCTCGGCAGGGACCATTTTTATACCTCGGTGATGACTCAGATTATAAGATTTCACCAAGTCCTGTAGCCCTTGCAGATAGGACCGGGTATTCCGGGAGCTGAAATAACGCCACATTTTGGTCTTCAGAGTTCGGTTGAATCTTTCCACCACCATTCACTAGCAGTGGTAAAATGCTTAATCCCGTGTTTATTGAACAGGCTTTGAAATTCCCGATTGAGAAACTCTTTACTGCTATCGGTCTGAAGTTTGACGGGAACTCTACCTTCCTCCAAAATTTCTCGAAAAGCCCTTGTTACTTCTTTACCCGTTTTGTTTTTCAGTACCCTGACCCAGGCATATTTAGAAAGAATATCTATACAAGTCAGTAGATACTTGTAACCTTGGTTATAGTCGGCCAGGTTTGTCATATCCACCAGATCGATCTGCCATTGCCCATCTATATTGGAAACATACACCTTATTCCTTTTAAAATGGATTCTGGCCGGTTTATGGGTCTTGTAGGTGTATTGCCCCGATAACCATTCGGACACCTCTTGGTCCCCAATATGGTGTCCCGCATGCCGGAGAGCTCTTTTCAAAGAATCTTTACCCCCCAATGCCCCGGCATTCTCAGAGTTATAATATGTTTTTTCCAAGACCTGCTCCATCGCCGGTGATAAAACAGACACTGACAACACTTAACCATATAGAAAACATTTATTTAGGAGTCTGAATTGTTCAGACGGGTACTGCTTCAAGTTCAGAATTACCCACCAGTTCTATTATATCATTAAACTCCAGATCATATTCAGTCCACAGGTTCATACAACCCTCATGATTAAGATTCCGCTTACAAAACTCATTTGCCACACGGTGGGCTACAGAGTAGGAGTATTCATCCATTTCATAAAATGACTGCATCACAGTATCATGAATAGAGCTGGTATTTTCAAACTTACCCACAGTCTTTTCAACCACTACGTATATTTTGTGAATCGGCAGTAGAATATTAAAATAACCTAGAATTTTCACTGCCAGTCCTTTCAGCCAAGACTTGATTCTTCAGAATCTTCTGAAAGCGTCCTTGACAGTAGGTGGTTTCAGGTTCAAAGAGGCAGGTATGTCTTCTCTTGCTGGGATGATCTATCTTGCAGCCTTGACATTCTTTTTTCTAGTCGTAGTAGACAATAATATCCAGCAGAGACGTCATCAGACCTTTAACAAGTTGCTGGGCCTTTTTCCAGGTTTCAGGCAGCACACCATCCGGGCAATCGATATCTGTCTCAGACAGGTCGATCGACATTGGTTCCTGTGGAACTTGTCTGTTCACCCACGGTTGTCCTGGAGCTAGGTAAGAGGTATCCATCTGAGCACCATTAGCGGAGACGGTGATATCCATCTGAGCACCATTGGCGGAGATGGGGTTATCCGTCTGATCATCATCATTAGCGGAGACGGGGGAAGACCATCCCGGACCTGGAGAATGGAATCCACAGTCTGGCTCAAGGTCTCTTGACCAGAGACTGTAATCGGGTCGTATACTTAAATACCAGAGGTCAGATTCTTGGTGATGTTGAAGGTCATCCATCCGTCCCGAGTTATTGAATAGGTAAGAGTCAGGCCTTGGAGCCTCAGGCTGTCATTTCAGAGTCTGTAGTGGTTGACATGCGAGGATCTTTAAAAGCATCAATGAATTCTTAAATGGTTGTGTCCTCCTTTTGGGTCCGGTAACTAGCAGGCTGAGTATTTATGGTAAAAGGGAAGGGGCGTGGCGTAAAATAAAGGAGGGTTTTCCATTGCGTCATCACTCGAATCGAGCTACGTTTCAGACCCCATAGTCTGTTACTCGACCGCCAGAATTCAGTCCTTGAATACTAAAGGCGGTGGACAGTTTTCCTTGTTATCCTCTGATACCATCCGTATTTCGCACAACTTAGACTGAGCTTCGTCTGCCGCTTCAGCTTCAAGAAACTCAGGCACCAAACATCTTTTAACCCTTTTCAAACGCTCATTCAAATAGATCCTGCGAAACCGACTCTTCACTGGAGCCTTGGGCATAGATTCCATTTTTTCTTCACAGAGTCTTTAGATCCGAAGATGAACCACTTTTTATACAGCACTTTCAGAAGGGGGCAGGATGTTGTTGGGGCCACCAACAGATGTGGATGGCAGAATCTGATAGAAACTTGCCCGACCATGTCGAGGTTCCCTGACATACCTGGACTTGTCCTCAGGAGAGGGGGGGCGGGGTGAAGGAGGGGGCAGATATCCATCAAGTCTGCTCTTGACAGTTTCCTGGGGTAAACAGGAGGTTGGGGGTGGGTTCAAGGAAGGGTCAGACATCCATAAAAAGGCCCTTGACAGTTTCCTGGGGCGGGTTCAAGGAAGGGTCAGACATCCATCAAAAGGCCCTTGACAGTTTCCTGGGGCAAACAGGGGGTGGGTTCAAGGAATGGGCAGACATCCATCAAAAAGGGGGCGTGGCTTACAGACATCCAAAAGGGGCGGGGCTTAAGGTCATACATCATTTTGACAGAAACCGCATGCATAATACTACTCTTATCCAAACACTGTTTTTATTCATACATTTTCAAATGTTAATTTAACCCTGCCAAATTTGTCTTTGTAACTGTGTACTCCTTGGTATGTTGTGGTTAGTGCAGCAAGTTAGTCATGTTCACATAATGGGTATTTAATAGAGTCCATTTAAAGTAATTATAGAACTCTGCCATGGATGTGTTGTCTTTGTTTTAGCTCAAACTTTTATAGGCAGGCCATGAAAGTGCAGCCATGATAACATTCAGTTTGGAGAACTGAAGGCATGGAGGTTTTTGAGAAGTGAATAGTTGGTTGAGGGAGAAGATGCCATGAGTTAAATTGCATCAGGGATTTGTTTATGAGTTAGAGTGGAAGGATTATGAAATTTACCAGCATTGCAATAGAGAAGCTTTGTGAATAATTTTCTCAGAATTAAATTATAAGGAAGCATCTTAACTCTCTATCTCTATCTTAACTCTATCTGTTGTCACACATGTGCAAGTAGGAGTCAGCGAAAGGGCTTGAGTAATTGTAATTATACATCAGACCAGTGGGTGGCGAGGTGCGCTGACTGTCTTTCACAGTTCCTAGCAGACCATTATCAGGAAATCCCAATGGGCTCTGGTGCCTCTGAAGATGTCAATTCTGGTTCCGGCACCTCTGAAGACGTCACTTCCGATCACAGTGCCTCTAAAGACGTCACTTCTAGTCCCAGCGCATATGATAACGTCACTTCCGGGCCCGAAAACATCACTTCCGGTTCCAGCATCAATGCCGTCACTTCCTCCACCGGTTTTTAAAGCTGCCATCTTACCTCCTTATATTCAGTTCTATTTGATGAACAACTATTGAAACTTTAACCTTTTGCAGCCAGGGCATATTATACGGGTGGCTGCCCCAGACCTTTACGATGTGTTTTGGTTGTTTTTCTGACACTATCTATCTATTATATGGTGCCATTCACATCTACATTATTTATTATATAGTGTTTAATATTTATCTATTTGGTCATTCCACATGCTCTTGTGATCCTCATCATAGTGTCAATGCACATCTTGGCCTGTCCAGTACCAGATCCATAGGACAAATCAGGCTAAAATGTATTGTACCCTTTCCACCATGCTGCCCAATCTGTTGCCAGTTTTCCCATTTCTACTGTGTTCCAAATCTTCACTTTGTGACGTGTATAATCCCCTTACTTTTCCTATAACATTCCCTATAGATGTGGAAAGGAACAGGTGCACCTGCCACTCAACGTTTATACTAAATCTGTCTCTAAACTGCCTAATCCTCTGCCAACTTGCTTAGTTCCCCATTCTGCCAAAACCCACACCATAATGTACGCATCTCCATAATCTTCCAATAATGTTCATTTCAATCTGTCCTACAACACATCCATAGCATAAATTCAGTCCACTGTATTCCATAGATAAACATCATACAATCACTAGTCCTCTGATTTTTCTCAGGTCTTGCAACCCAGTTTATCATTTACGACACCCATAAAGTCATTCCCACCATAATTTTATTCTACACTTGCTGTTAGTTTGCCCAGTCTTATGCAAGATTGTCAGGATTACCTCACCTGGGCATAAATTCACATTGTAAGATCCTCAGACCCCCACATCTTAAAACATAACCCGCCCCCCAACCTGTACTACACCCACAGGAAAAGTCCAACCTAAATATTATTCTGCTTTTACAGCATACCTATATTTCCTTGAATATAAATGTTACCCTCCTTTCCTTCAGGCCTGAAAATTTCTCAATTTCTCAATTACTCTGATTTTTGTCTGTATCAGTGTTTCCCAAACTTTTTTCTGTAATGGCACACATTTTGTAACTGATATCATCCCATGGTACACCACTATCTTACTGCATTCTGCAGGGGGCGCTCACTCCCTGGGAATGAGTTTGTTTCTGAGTGCGGCATGTTACTTAACCTGAATCTATATAAATATAACATAAAAGACGACACTCCTCCCTAGTGATACAGTGGTAAAAAATCACGAAGGAGAAATAACTTAGCTTTGTTTAATATTGGCTTACACTGCAAATCAGAACTCGGATGAAGCTCTTGACAATGTCCAGTCTTGCAGGGGAAAACCCAAGAAAAGGTGACTGTCATGAAATCCTGCAATGTGGAAGGCATTCTGAGCAACAGGCAGCAGAAACACTGCATCTGGGTTGAGCTTCAAAGGACTGGGCTTTGTCAAAACTTTTTGATGCAGCTTCTTTTGGTCAAAAGGCGAGTTTATCACAACCAAACATAGACATGTTCTGTTTTAAGAAGAGAATATCTGACATATGACATCGAAAGATGAACATGTATCATCCAAATATATGCACTGTGAATAAGATTTAGCACCTAGTTGCTTTAAGAGATATAGTGACGGATTTAGATCACACCTGCTCTACCTATAATAGCCTGCTTAGGAATTCCTACTTGTCCTTTTTTGTGAAGTTGTTTTAGGGTAGTCTCAAGTTCTCTGTGACAGCTGCTTGAACCAGGACAGTGACATTTTTGTTATTAACTCTTTGTTGCCTGCTGCCTACCACTTACTAACTACAAAGACATATGGTATATCTAATGCACATGCTTAACTATCTGAAATGGCAGGACTACCAGAAAAGCCGGTAAAAAAGGAGCTCCAAGATCAACTTTTGCAGACGCTGCACATAATGAGTATTGTCGTGGCATCCCCAAGCTACTTCATCATTTTGCCTGTCCCTTTCTCCCTCAGAAGCAACCTGTAAGCCCAATATCCACCAGCGCTGTGAGACTGCTGACCAAAAATACAGAGCAGCCTGAGACGCATCTGACGTGCTGTAAGTGTTGTGTCTGCAACATAGTGATCACAGAGATGTTTTTATGCCAGCTTCACCAGGTAGACCTATAAGACAGGTCTTGACTACCTGCGGAGCATGTTTGTCCCAGGTTCAGATCTAGGTGTGGTGCACTATTATTTCCATAGCACACCAGGGTAGCTGTGATGGCTCACCACTGTGCCATAGCACACTGGATAAAAAAAACTGCTGTAGATAACTGTGGATACTTTCATGCTGCATGCATTTTTCAGAAAGATATTTTAGGTTTCATACTGCCATCATGGTCCACAGCACTTCGACACATTGAAAGAGCAAACGGGGAAATCAAAAGAGGCATTACTTACCCTACATCCAGTTATGAAAAACGGAGTTGTCTAACAAGAACAGAAAAAGTCTGTGTGTACGCTTGCCTTCAATCGCTTGCCTGCTGCTGTATTCTTAAGTCAGGTCAGTCCGGTCCAAGCTCCTTTATCTTCTTTTTTTCTTAAAGAGAATGATTTATGAAGGGATATTTCATTAAAGAAATAACCAAATTTTCTTTGTTTTCTGAAGCTCCACTTGAAGTTGTCATCCCTGTAAAGTCACACTCACTCATCTGTAGTTACATTAATGGCTGTTGTGAATTGTGAAATATTAGTGTGAACTTGAAACAGTGCATCAACAATTATCCACATTAGATTAAAAAATCCTAAAACAATGTTAATTCGCAGACAATAAATATGTGAGTGTCTGGAACACACAGAGATATCTGAAAGCAACCAATTAAAGGGCAGCCTCAGGTCTCCTGCTTGCCAAAAGATCAAAGAGTTACATACAGTCTCAATTTGCCAGCACCCATTAGTCGGGAAATATAGGTATTCACACAGAAATTAAACAAGTACAAGTCAGAACCAATTATTAATGGATGGTGACATGTGTGCACACTGGTAACGTTGTGCAAATAAACAAATTTATTTCTTTATTATTTTGCATTAACTAATTAATTTAAGTAGAGATTTTAAAATATTTGGGGTGGGCGGCACCCAAGTGCCACACTTTATAAACCACCACTGGTTGTTAATCTACAATAGGCACCTTAAATTTTGTAAATTAAATGGTCAAGAAGTCATCTTAGTATATTTTAATTTTCAGAGGGAAATTTAATCATACTCATTGGAGAATCTATTTCCAAGAATAAATCTCCCAGTGAAATTATTTTGGAGATGATTTAATGTAAAATGAACTTGCTAAAGACAGTAAAATACTTATAGAGGCCAAAAGAGGGCTTTTCAAGCTATCAACTGCCAGTGATGTATTTTTTAATAGCTCATGTTCTAATATAAGTACTGTAGCCTGAAGTCAAGGTGTTTTAGAGGGCAAAATACATTGAAGGACATGACTGAAAAATTATTTACAAAGCATTAAAAAAGCTCTTTTAGAACTGACTAGAGAAAACAGTGAGGAACAGTAAATGCAGCTTACTGTTTTTTATAGTAACAGATATACTTAACAATATATCTGAAAATTTTACATCAGAACCAATTTGCATTATTTGTTATAATGAAATGAAAAAATATTGGCTAGCAAGGGCTGAAACTATTACATTAATTAAATAAATTTAAAAATATTTAATTTCATCCATAATCCATGTTGACATTTATTGCATTCCTGAAGTTTCATTTAGTGTTGGAGGCAAGAGAAATCTGAAGAACAGCAGCTTACTCAGCATTGTCTGTGTTATTCTGAAATGTGTTAGGTTCAGTCCATCCATAAAAACCCTGAAATAGTTGCTAGGAAAACGTTTTATAACACCAGTGGAATTTTTTCTGTTAAAAATTACTGCTGTCCTGCAGTCTGCAGTTGGTGAAGATCAAAATGCCTTTCAGCCCAATTCTGGTCAGCTTAATGCCTTGTGTTCTTTGCATTCCTGACATTGATCTTCTTTTATTTAATTATTTATTTATGTTTATTTCAGTGGCTAAGTTAAAGGGAGCAAAAAGTACGTGAGTTCTTGTAAGTGCAGTCAAATCCATGGTATTGCAAAAACAGAAAGAGTACCTTCAAGACAAATCAGAGGTCTAAATCAGAATATTTAAAGAAACACAAAATCACAAAGAACCGGGGCCTTATGTATAAACGGTGCGTACGCACAAAAATGTTGCATACTCCCATTTCCATGCTCAAATCACAATGTATAAAACCTAAACTTGGTGTAAAGCCATGCACATTTTCATGCCAGCTAAATGCTTGGCATGCGCAAGTTCTCAGCTCAGTTTTGCAAACTGGCAGCACCCAGCGTCAAAGCAGTGCTTTTGTTCCAGTGTGGTGTCCCTTTCTTTTTTAGATCCACATCCCTGACGCAGTTTTATCAAATACACTGCAATTAACCGCATATTGTTTATTAGTTTAAGGCATCTGATTGTAATTAACCTGTAACAATATAATAGTCCACAGAATGGACAAACTATTCCAAATACCATAGCTGCTTTAGCGTTGTTCCTCTCAATGCACCACTCAGAGTATTTATCCCACTGTATCTGAGTGTGGAATCACAGCTCTACAGCAGCAGATCGGAAAGAGAATTATCAATACACAGCATCTAGCACACGCTTCCTCAGCCATGCTGTCTATTGAACTGCTCTCATACGACAAACGCTTCAGAACCTTTCCTGTACGGACCTCGCGGTCTAGAAACAGTTTCATCCCAAGAACTATAAACACACTTAATCAGTCCATCAAGTGCTCCTTGCAGAACTGTTTGTACTTATTAGTACAATTATCTGACTGTAAACTTGCGATACAGTTGTAATATTGCACAACCTGAGCCACTTTATAAAGTGCATATTTGCATATGATGACGATATAATTTTTAAGATGAAATGCAGCAAAATATGTTTACATTATACAGATAAAATGTTAACATCCATTAAATAATCTATATTGTTAATAATTAAACATGCGAGGACACGGTGTCGCAGCGCTAACAAGGAACTGGCACCCCGTTCAGGGATTATTCCTGCCTCGCACTGTATTCTTGCTGGGGCTGGTGCGACACTGGAAGGATAGATGAACAGAATAATTAAACATGTACTACGAAGATATTTCAATGTTCCTTAAACATTTTGAAGAATGGGCATTCTAAGCTTACAGATGGCTTAATGTCTATTACTGTGCTGATTGTGTGGAGATTGAGTACTTGGAGAAAGAAAAGGAAGAACAGGAATTGGGGGTTAGTACATTTGAAAGAGACAGTACTGCTGCAATAAATTATTTCATTGAAGGTTGCGCATAGCGCAGCAAGCATCTTGCGTGAGGCAGGAACAATCTCTGGACGAGGCACCAGCTCGTCACTATCACTGCGCCAACGTCTTTCCATGTTTAATAACATGCTTCAATGCCTATCATCATGAAAATTATATCATGTATACATCTCAGTATTTTAATTATTCAGAGAGTGGTAATATCACGAATGTAATGGATTCTGTGTCCTGTTGGAGGAGGAGAAAGCCGGGTTAAGAAGCACATAGTGATTCACACACATAGAGCACATAGAAGAACATATACAAAACAAAGCATTTAACGTGCTACTTTAGTTACGATGGTATTTGAGAAACTAGTAAATTAAACAATTTAAAGATGAAGTTTATGATGTTCTACTTTAATGACAAAATAAACTACATGATTAAAGTGGAAATTTAGAGATTAAAGTTTTTTCTCACTGTGTCCCTATGTTTTTTTTCTTTTCTCTGTACCCTAATAAGCTTTCCTATGACACTCAGACGGTGGGCTACGACTCACCTTTTCATGGCAACTTTGATATCTGACAACTTCTTTTTTATTTCGGGCACTGTGCGACTTTGTGAACTTGAGCTTTCGAGTTTCTCCGACACTCTATGTCACTCGATCAACTTCCTTTTGTTGTTTATACCACTGTTTAAAACAACAAAAAATAAATTTTTCCTTGCCTCCGCTTGGTATTCACTGAAATTCGTTCTATTTTCCCAGGTGCTTTTGCCATTGCCTTTTCACAGAATGCTTAGCTTAAGGGCTATTTATATCGATTTGCATATTCAAAGAGGTGTAATTCTGGGAGGAGTTGGGGTGGGGCACCAGGCACATGCACATGCGTTACTTTTCATGCTGACCGAGATTTATGGAGTGGAAGAATGTGGAAGATGGCTTTTGCACAGATTTATGCATCTGGATTTTTTTGTGCGTAAGCATATTTCCGGCTTTTGTCTATACGCCATGTTTTAGTGTGAATTCTACGCATGGCTTTATGCATGAGGCCCCAGGAATCTAAATCAAAAAACCAAATGCTGGTAGTCCACAGCTGCATGGTGGCTACTACCCCCTTAGGCTCTACATAAAGGGGAGCAGGGCAGAAGACAAATCCAACCACTATCTGTAACATAGCACAAAACTGTCACAACTATCAATATGCATTATATTATTTCGATAA
Organism: Erpetoichthys calabaricus; assembly: GCF_900747795.2. NCBI lineage: Eukaryota > Metazoa > Chordata > Cladistia > Polypteriformes > Polypteridae > Erpetoichthys > Erpetoichthys calabaricus. The sequence goes on along the minus strand of NC_041399.2, from coordinate 109,097,161 downwards.
TACAACACAAATTAAACAAAAAAAATATTATAAACAAAACTTGAAAAATACTGAAATGATATCAAATATGTGAAATAAACCATGACATTTAACACAATAATTCATAATCAAATATTCTCCAATTTCTACTTTTCTGAACCAAAAATAATGTCTTACCTAATCTGTACTAATATTACTTATTAATGTCTGGAAAGCAATCTTTTAATGTCCTTCAAATGTGGCTCTAGTTATTGTAGAAGGTGAAGAAAAACCAAGTTCATAATTTAATTTTTGGAACCTGTTTAATTCTGCATATTGAGGTTCTAAAACCTATTTTGGCAGCATCTGGCTTAAGACAGGGACCAAGATGAATGCATTAAATGTTGTCTGAGCATAGAAGTTAAGATCAAACATAATTAAAACAACAGTATGCCATATACAAAGGAATGTTCTGGAGGACATACAACTAAAACCAAATTCAAGGTGATTAATTGCATGGTCCCAATACTGAGCATAAACAGACACAAAACAACCAATAAGAAAAACATCTAATTTGCCAGTCCTTCACAATGCAGTTATCTCCTTTAAATTATATCAAATGGAAAGGTTATATGGCGATTCCTGAGATACAGATAAAGTGGATCAAAATTTACCTTAAAAGTTGAATATTTAGAAATAAGGACAATAAAGGATGACTGAAAATGCAAGTATGATTTTTGTCACAGAAAAGAAAGAGAATAATGAATGATAAGCAGTAGTAACAGTGGAGGCTGGTGTACAAATATTAACAAAGCTGGTTCTACAGAAATGGATCTTCAGACCACAAAGGTCAGTTATAAATTCATTTAGGGATATTCTTTTTTAATGTCCTGAAACAAAGTGAGCATAATTTAGGCATTAGACTCATATTTTACTTTCTTCTCATTATATAGCATTATTTTTACTTGGTATACAAGCTTATCTCTCTTCATTAATGCTTGTTGACAGTAGATTTTTGAACAAGTATTTTTCTTTTTTTTGTAAGATTTATCAATGACAATTGTAAACTGATATATAAATATAATATTACCATCATAGCTATTTCTTATTTAACTGATGGCCAAACTATTACTGAAAACAGGAATCAATTGAGTTATTAAATGATATAGTAAAAGGAAATTTTTGGTAAACCTAATTCAGTGATTGGACTTTATACTATGATGATGATGATGATGATGAAACCTAAAAACTCATCTTTTTAGAAAGTCATTTTGTTAAAGTATTTTATAGACTCTTCTGTTCTTTTTTTTTATTTTATTATTCTATTTTTACTCTGTAGCACTTTGGGATTGCTAAAATATAAAGTGCAATATAAATAAAATTTATTATTATTATTATTATTATGATGATTATTGTTGTTTTATAACTTTATATTAATTGTTTTACTGCATATTGCAGCATAAAACAATATTAAATTAGTTTGTGACATTTCTATAATGTATACATTTTGAAAATCATTATGAATCATTCACACAGTTACAATACTTAGGTAAGTTTTGTAATGATGCTTAATTCAAAGAGTGTTTTACTATGTACTTTGTGGTACTGATTGTTACCAATAAGTGTTGACAGCTCTCTCCTTTTTGTGCCATATTATCAGCAAGTTGTTAAACTGTGCTATCCAGATTGCATCAATAAATCGGGATTGTTGGATTTATCATGAGACCAAATAAATGACTAAAGCTCAATTCCTTCCAAGTTGAATTCTTCAGTTCATTGCTGCTAGAGAGATATTGATTAGGGCTTAGTCAAGTGAGTGTCAATCAACTCTTTTAGATAGCATTCTTCCAAATAAAATGGGCAGGGATTGACTTGGCTAGTTTTTTGATAGTTATGTCATTTAGTTTGTTAAGAATCAGCTTAATATTTAAGAGGCTGTTTAATCTAAAATAATGTGATGTCTATCATTGAATTCTTACATTTTTGCCAGTTTTGACTTAATGCTAAATAGCTTGCACACAAAAGATAATCTGCAGGATTGAGTAGATCTCTCCATATATGGTTTAATTATAATGAAAGGTACAATCATATATGTTCAAACAGTTTCAAACCTGTTTAATCTAATTCAAGAATCAATGGAGTCTATCCTGGGAGTACTGATTGTAAGGCAGGAAAAGCCCCGGACCCCTGTTGCCAGTCCTTCATGGGCTTTAGACAGGTGATCAACTGAATTATTTTACATTTAAATTCAAATTTAGAATCAGACAACATAAACAGGAAGGACAAAATCTCTTTTCATTATGTAAGAAGTCACCTGTCTGACAAAGGGTTAATAAAGTGGCATAGGACAGGGCCCACAAAGATATGTCCAAACTTCACTCAAGAAAATAGTAATTCACAAAGGGTGCTTAACAACAACATTAACAACACTTTTTCATATAAACAATGTAGTTCAAAGTGCTTTACAAATTGAAATCAAAGGAAGTTACTATAAAACATAAAGAAATATTATTAGGCAATAATGTTATACATTATATAACAAAGAAAAGGGTAAGGTCAAATGGCCAGGAGGACAGAAAAAACAAAAAATCTGAAGGGGTTCCAAGGCCAAAAGACTGCCCAGCCCCCACTGGGCATTCTACCTAACACAGATGTTCTAAATCAGTCCTTATGGTTTTCAGGCTTCACATTGAAGAAATTGAAGATGATGGTGGTCATGTGGACATCTGGGACACCCACCGTTCAATCCATAAACACAGGAGGCAGCATGGTACTTTGATCAGGTGGTGGTGGCACAGAAGAATCTGAAAAGACAGCAGGGAAATAGTGCAAGAGAGGGCAGAGCTGACTATACTTCCTTAGAAGGCTGGCGTCTTTCAACATCTGCAATAAGATACTGCAGATGTTCTATCAGACGGTTGTGGCGAGCACCCTCTTCTACGCGGTGGTGTGCTGGGGAAGCAGCATAAAGAAGAGGGACGCCTCATGCCTGGACAAACTGGTGAGGAAGGCAGGCTCTATTGTAGGCACGGAGCTGGACAGTTTGACATCCGTGGCGGAGCGACGGGCACTGAGCAGGCTCCTGTCAATAATGGAGAATCCACTGCATCCACTAAACAGTATCATCTCCAGACAGAAGAGCAACTTCAGCGACAGACTGCTGTCACTGTCCTGCTCCACTGACAGACGGAGGAGATCGCTACCCCCCGACACTATGTGACTCTTCAATTCCACTCGGGGGGTAAACGTTAACATTATACAAAGTTATTGTCTGTTATACCTGCATTTTTATCACTCTTTAATTTAATATTGTTTTTTATCAATATACTGCTGCTGGAGTATGTGAATTTCCCCTTGGGATTAATAAAGTATCTATCTATCTATCTATCTATCTATCTATCTATCTATCTATCTATCTATCTATCTATCTATCTATCTATCTATCTATCTATCTATCTATCTATCTATCTATCTATCACTTTAGCACTTTTACCCCAGGTCATTGGTGCTTCTATTAAAATTGATTTATTCGTGTAAAACACTGAGAATATAAAATCACCGAAGAGAGATTTTCTTTCTTTTTTTTTGCAACATGCTGAAGATATTTAAAGAGCTGGGTTATTCTGTATTGGCTAGGTGAAACCTGAAACCTCCTTAAAAGCTGTCTCCATTAAGACTGTATTGCACTAATATACCAGCATGAAGCTCTGCACTCCCATTAAGGCTTCTGACTCAAGCAGGTAACACAGAATGGAAAAAACAATACCTTTAATACATTGGTATGCCTTAAACACATTATATTAAAATGTGCTTTTTATTTACAACCCTAAATGAGAATTAAACTTTGTTTCAGAAAGAAGAAAATATGTTCCCTTAAATTATTAGCCTGCGTCAGAGGTGATGCTGAAAAAACTGGGAATCATCTGGCTGGTGACAGCTACCCATTACATGCAGATCCTACATTCAGTAAAACAGCAGGGAAGAGGACCACTCCTGGAATTCTTATTTCCCTGGTTGCCTGTGTTTTATATTTTATAAACATCACTACTAGAAATAGTTTTTAGAAATAAATAAAGTGTCTACATAAGAATAGTTCACATGTTTAAGTAAAGCCTTTCTGGCATTTAGAAGGAATTTTTCCAAGAATTGTTTTAAACACTGTGGTCATGGTACATTTAATAATAATTACTGGAAGAATAAAAATGGTACATGATGGCACAGCAAAAAAGCAGAAATACCTACTCCAAGGGATCTTTGTTAGATCAGGTATGGTTTAGAGCTCCTTCTCTCACGAGTGGGGGGTTCAGAATGAGATACCACCTTCTGCGGGCGTCTCATTTTTATGCTCCTCCAACCGGAAAGGGGAGAGTCTGTTGCCCTCACTGGGTGTCTGCTCTTGGCTGCCGGAAGAGAAAGAGACGATACCGTTAGTGACAGCTCATCTTGTCACCACCAAGATGAGTCAGGAGGGTGATCTACAGACACAAATTTGCCACATGCTTGACAATACTGATTATTGAAAATCCCATCTTAAATTTTGTAAAATCTTTCTGACCGTGTTTGTGAGATGTTTTAGCTTTTAACCTATTTTAAAATGTGGATAAAAACAAATTCCATATGTTCTTGTGTAGAGATTACTCAAAAGACATTAAAGTGTAAGCCCTTTTAGATAAGTATTGCTATCTTGTGATAAAATAAAAGTTTCCTTTTGTATAAAGTAATTAAAAATTACATTCTCTTATTCTAAGGTAACATTTTGTTAATTAGAAAGTACAACCAAGAACAAACTGTCTTACATCATCAAACTTAATGTAAAATGAAAAAATGATAAGACTATCTATCTATCAATCAAATTTTAAGCATCTTTGTTCTTTTCTTAATGATGTTTAGAAGACCACATTAGAGAGACATCAAGGCAGGGTGTATTCCAATCCATGCCTCTTTTGGCTGTTGTCTTTTTTAAACCTCTCGATATCCTTATTGAGAAAGCAAAGTAAAGCAGAATGTCACAGTAAAGCATTGTCATCGACTGACAATAATGTAAACAAATTAACTGTTCAGATTATAATGGATTCAATGGAGTACATTAGAAATATAGTTATATTGTGTTGCAGTAAAGCAAGAAAAAAGAAGTACTAAAACAGTGTGCACTTGTTGTTATAGCACAATTTTGACCCTTTTCCCCATTTTTTAAAAACAGGACCTGAACACAGAATTAGGACTGCTGTGTTCTGAAAACCAATCTAGGCAGACAAAGGTGTGGCTGCACTCCCATTTGGATAAGATAGGAAGTGAGAAGGGTTTTAAGGTAGCCAGTCAGTCACTTAGAGTTTTCATTTAATCTCTCAGAAGTCATGTGCAAGAAAGAGCAGATTCTTTGTCTGAGAAGTTTAAGAGATGGGTAAAGTTGGGGGTAAACTTGCAAACCCAATGTATTTATTTTTGTTGAATCCACCAAAGAGGGCTTATTTGTGTTTAAGTTAAAACTTTGCATTTGTCCTCATTTTTTACATTAGAGGACCCTGTTCAGTAAGACTGGTAGCAGCTTGGTATGACACAGCAGTAGTGGAATAATGGTGGCAAGGAAAATGTCTTTATTTGCCTTTTTAATAATTGTTTACATTAAGAATATGAAGCCTTGAAATGCTGGGAAGTAGCAAACAGTTTCAACCTTCGTTTGTGAATTTTTACTGTTTTGTAGGCTTGAAACAATAGTACTATCCTGACATGTGCTTTTAAGTATGACAATAAGGATAAAGCAAACTATTGCATAATGGTTATGGCTCTAGTAGCTGACACACATTAGAGTGAAGAGCCATTTGTGCAGTGTTCTGTAACTGTTCTTCAGATGAATTGGTAGATTAAATGACTTGCCATAACCTTGGCAACAGCCTGAATGGAGTAATTGAAATAACAATTCAATTAGATGATCTCTTAAAGAAAAAATGGTTTGGATATCAGAGATTCAAATCATGTTATACAATCTCAGGTCCTAAATTGCTGTTGTTGACCCAGCTCATTTTCCAGAAGAGCCAATGTAAGTCAGAAGTAGAAGAGCATAACGTAACATTGAAGAGCAAAGAAGATCACTCATTCATGTATCTTGTGTCCAAACTGAAGATGTTAAACCAGCAGCTGCCATATAAAGGGAAAAAAACAATTATCATTAGGAAATACTAAGGAACATCTGTCTAGTAAGTGATTCTGGTTTGACCCATTGTGATTAAAGTGTATAAACTTATAAAGCCTCAACTTATGTAAATTTATTTTTACTCTGACTGACATCAAGGGAAAAAAATGCAAATAATTATAATCAGCATAGATTGTTCTATGTTGGCACAAGAAGAGCCTCTCTATTATTGATGCGTGCAGTGCCACTGGGAAGAGGGGGACATGAGCATTCTATATACACTAGTACTGTAGCACACATGGATACATGAGAAGTGAGACATGCAGCTCCAGTACTTTTGCATGTCTTATTAATTTTGTTTAATTTTATTACTCTTCATCTTAACATGATGCCATTTTGAACTGTTGTTTTTAGTCAATTCTTGGCTACAACATATAGTTGTGTGTTGCAAAGGCAGTTGGTAGTCATGTGACCTACTGTATCTCTGTATGGTATCGGAGGTCACAACATTACCAGTATAAATCATGGAAACTTTCAAAAAACTTTTTTCCTAATGCTTTGATACTTAGTTCTGATCCTTTTCACACATTTTCCTGACTTTCACTTTTGGTTTTTATTGTGAGTTTGACTTTGTTGATTTTTTACTTTTCATTAAACTGGTGACCATTTTTGAACTATTGTTTTAGATTTTCCCTTGGGTCATTTCTTAGTCCATTTCTTAAAATTGTCATTTTCAGGACACACATGCCTTTTTTATTGCATGAAGTAAAATGTTAATAGCTACCAATCATAGTTACAAACCATACTGGCTGTATATTAGAGGCAATATAAGCCTTTTCCCACCACACATGATGTTTTGGAATGTATTCCCTATGTAAGATGATGTTCCACTGCATGTATAATGCAAAAGTGATGGGACAAACAACTAAAAGTTGGGGCTCCAACCAGGAAACTGTGTTTATTTGCCAGAATAAAAAAATGCCAAAACCAAGTCTGAACTAATCAACACATTTGCAGTGACAGTGCTGAGTATTCTTCCTCGGGGGTAGTCTACTGAATGACATCCTTTCAGTTGGTGCCTTCCTTATACCTTGAGCAACCAGAAGGGGCTGGGCTAATTACATGCCCAGAAATTACACATTCAGTCATTGGCCTTCAGATGTTCTTCCCGATTATAATGGAAAATAAAGAAGTGGTTAAGGATTATGGCTTATTCTTTCCCCTGCACCCTTGTTAAACCCTAGCCAGGCTCATGTTACTTACACTTTAGTTATGTATACTGATGGAAAAATGAGAGACAACACTTTTTGAAAAAGTATGGGGAAAACTATTGTTATACTTTGTGTACATTCACAAAATGCTGTGGATTTGTTTTAGCCCCCTGAAAAAGCAGTACAGCAGGTGAAGTGAGGCATTGCAACTTGCCAGTCACACAAAAGATTGTAAGGTGCACTTTTGCTCAATAAGGTCCAGGTAGAATAATGCCTCATGAAGCCTTTCATTCATAGCCCAGGTCATAGCAAAACAAACACAATACCTAATCAGTTTTCTATGCATTTTTGCACATTCCATAATGCCTTAAAATTTCACCATAGGCTGAAGACAAGGTGGCAGCAGATCAGCAGAATAGATGACATTCCAAGATTTGTTTACTTTCAGCTGACAACATCAGAGCTACATATGTAGCGTAGATGTTGTACTGTATATGTAGCAGACACTAGGGGTGTCTCATATTCCTAACCTAGGCCACATCTACACTCAATGTCAGTCCCACATACAAAAGAGCCTTTATTTAAGAAAAATATATTCCAAAAGTCTTCTTTCTTCACAATACAATTATTTCAATTCTTTTCTACCGTTCTTGCTTCTTCTTCCAGCTCAACTCCAAGTCAGCTTCATCCTATTCTTCTTCTAACTCTTATTTACATGATTACTTTTGGTGCAACAATATGGCTTTCATTTACAAAAATGCTAACAGCTAGTGTTATGGGGGAGTACATCACCCAGGAAGACATCATTCCTCAGGCCTTCTATTAAGCTTCCAGACTGGGAAAGGGAACATCAGTCTTCCCAGTTGGAATGTTCATCCGTCCAAGCTGTACATCTATTATGATGGCTCCTGGCTAGCTAAGGAAACATCATCAGTCATGGCCAGGATGCCAGTCCATCCTTGACATACCCCAGCACCGAGAAACCACTTATGGTGGGAAACTATCTCCACCCCCTGTGGTCCTTCTGATGTAAAAGTGAGACACTGCAAAGAGCAGACTGATAACTGGAGCTCCTACCTGAACTTTATGCACCCAAGGGAAGACTGAAAAATCCTCTTGTTTATGTTTTTAGTCTTTTATGTCGTTCATTTTGCCTAATTTGATGCCCCATCAAGTGCCTGTTTCAGTTCAGTAAATATTAAAAGGGGAGAATTGGTTGGTGCCCTAACACTTCCTCCATGACCAATGCATTCGCCCAGTCAACGACAATGGATATTGATGCTTCATCTTTTCTGAGAAAATAGAGAGAGGTTAGTACCCCACCGTTGTACCCTGGCACGACTTGTTGCGTTGCACGTCAGGTTCCTAAGCTTGCCCCCATGCACTCGTGCGTGACCATATATATATACAGTAATCCCTCCTCCATCGCGGGGGTTGCGTTCCAGAGCCACCCGCGAAATAAGAAAATCCGCGAAGTACAAACCATATGTTTATATGGTTATTTTTATATTGTCATGCTTGGGTCACAGATTTGCGCAGAAACACAGGAGGTTGTAGAGAGACAGGAACGTTATTCAAACACTGCAAACAAACATTTGTGTCTTTTTCAAAAGTTTAAACTGTGCTCCATGACAAGACAGAGATGACAGTTCAGTCTCACAATTAAAAGAATGCAAACATATCTTCCTCTTCAAAGGAGCAAACAAATCAATAGGGCTGTTTGGCTTGTAAGTATGCGAAGCACCGTGGCACAAAGCTGTTGAAGGCGGCAGCTCACACCCCCTCCGTCAGGAGCAGAGAGAGAGAGAGAGACAGATAAAAAAATCAATACGTGCCCTTTGAGCTTTTAAGTATGCGAAGCACTGTGCAGCATACTTAAAAGCTGCACACAGAAGGTAGCAACGTGAAGATAATCTTTCAGCATTTTTAGACGAGCGTCTGTATCGTTTAGGTGTGTGAACAGCCCCCCTGCTCACACCCCCTACGTCAGGATCACAGATAGTCAGCGCAAGAGAGAGAGAAAGAAAAGTAAGTTGGGTAGTTTCTCAGCCATCTGCCAATAGCGTCCCTTGTATGAAATCAACTGGGCAAACCAACTGAGGAAGCATGTACCAGAAATTAAAAGACCCATTATCCTCAGAAACCCGTGAAGCAGCGAAAAATCCGCAATATATATTTAAATATGCTTACATATAAAATCCGCGATGGAGTGAAGCCGCGAAAGGCGAAGCGCGATATAGCGAGGGATTACTGTACTGTATATATATATATATATATATATATATATATATATATATATATATATATATATATATATATATATATATATATATATTTATAGTGGCCTGCAGGGGGTGCTGAGCTCCCAACACAGACAGAGGCAGACACAAGTTCTTTCACACGCATAGGCTAAATTCAGTGGGAGACACTTTACAACCATTTTCAACAGCACAGTACAGCAAGCACAATAATTAATGCATGCAGCATTTAATCTTCTTCTCTCTCTCTGTCTTTATTTCTTTCTCTACCTCCACTCCTCCTTCAGCAAGCTTTGTCCTCCACCTCCCAACTCTGATCTCCAGAATGAAAGCAGCAGGCTCCTTTTTTGCTGCACCCAGGAGTACTTCCGGTGGCCCATTAGAGTGGTCCGGAAATCACTTCCACATGAGGCAGAAGCCCAGTAAAGTAGGGCTCTGCAATCCCTGCAGCAACCCCTAGCAGCACTGATGGAACCCAACAGGACTGTAGCGAACTCCAACTCCTGTGAAGCCCTGTGGGATTCTGAGGCACCACTGCAACCCAGATGGGGCTGCCATCTGGCGCTCTGGGGTAGATAATGCCATGTGCATGTTCTCTCCCATGGTCCTTCCTTTACAAAGGCGTCTCAGCCAGGTAAGGGTCCCGGCCATCTGCCATAATATATAAATTTGTAGCTAAAGATTCACAAAGGGGCAAAATGAGTCAGATATCGTAAAATAGCTTTTTATTCCTAAGCTTTTGACAGCTTATCATCATCAGTGGAAAATGATTAGACATACAGGAATCAAAAGCAATATACTGTATACTAGGTAAAGGGTGGGGGTGGAGGGAGAAGTTTTGAGTTGTGGTGGATTAATAAGGTGGGGTTCAGAAATTGTTGGTCATAAAGACTTTTTTATTAAATGGGTGTTCTTGTTTTTAACCCTGCATATGCTGGGTTCAACTCTAAGCATCTATTAATTAATTCATTAGAGAGCCAAGATTTAGCCAGCTCTCTTGCACTGTAAATATTGGCCCTGAATTTACTTTCACAGTGTCCCAATTAAGTGTGTGTATGATGGAACTCGTATGTGTGTAAATTAGAGACTGTGGGTCTTTCCTTCTGACTGCATTGTGGTCTTCCTGTAGTGCTGCAAGTCTTTTGTATGTTACATCCAGACACAAAGTAAGTCCAAAACACTGCACCTGCAATTTAAATTAACAACCAACACTCCAAAAATGGCATTCATCATTTGGCAATACACAAGATGTGTTCTATATGAACTCATTTCTGAAACGCACCATAAACTAACCAAGTACCAATCTGAAACAATGATTCAACGACCTAGGTTTCTCGCAACACGTGGACAGACTATTACACAAGAATGGGCCAAACGCATCCATGATATAGCCTCCAAAAGCCATAAATCCAAGCATGACATACTCACTAAAAAATGGAAAAAGCTCATTGGGAATATGCATACTAATGTAGTATGCAGCTTTTCCAAAAGACAGCTTTCCACCATAGAACAAAATGTTCTAGCCAGAGGTTTGAAATTTAATCACAAAGATGCCTCCAATTTGAACTTCCTAGGCTTCCTGAAACACATCATAGAAACTGAAAAGATACTGGCAGACAGTGCACAGGAAATAAGGTGTGCTGTGGCCAGCCAGTTACACGCAAAACAGGCAGCTGTCTGTGTTTCTAAAAAAGAACAAATGGCTTTAAGATCTCAATGGAATGACTGCAGCATTGTTATTACACCAGCCGACAAAGGACACGTGACAGTCGTAATGGACAAAGAGCAATATATCACCAAAATAGAGGAAATGCTGTCTGACACCAATATTTATGAGCAATTAACTAGTGACCCTACAAAAGCCACTCTAAATAAAATCAATGCCAACCTGGGCATACTCCGAAATAACAACCATTTAAACTTACTAGATTACAATAAAATGAAATCGAATGATGCGATCTGTCCAGAATTTAATGGCCTCCCAAAAATCCACAACGCCCCTTTAAAATTCAAACCTGTGGTTAGCCTAACAGGTGGGTCAGCTTACAACTTATCAAAAAGAGTTTGTTTTTTTATCATCCATACAAGCAAGTCAAGTTTAACAAAACTAGGCTCGAAACTAATCAACCATGACCCATTAAGAAGAGAGCCAGGCCACCAGAATAATGAATAAAAATAAATTAGTAAAAATAAATACAATAAAAAGAAGGGAGAGAATACATTTCCTCAATTTAAATGCTTATTCTAAAATGTTATTGATTATATCCTGGCAAGTTTTGAAAATGTTTTGTACAGATCTTCTAAGTGAGAATTTGACTTTTTCCAATTTTAGATCATATAAAACATCAGTTATCCACTTACTTAAAAATGGTGAGTTAGCATTCTTCCAGTTGAGCAAGATAAGTCTTTGTGCCAATAGTGAAGTAAAGACAATTAGTGTTTGTTTGTCCTTCTCCTCTTTAAGCCCATCTGGAAGTACACCAAACACAGTTGTTAGTGGATTAGGAGGGATTGTGTCACCAAGGCTGTCTGAAAGGCATTTAAATATTTTGGACCAGAATGATTGTTAATTTGGTGCAGGTCCAGAACATATGGGCCAAAGAGGCAGGAACTTGATTGCAATGTTTGAAGGTTGGATCTTGCCCTGGAAACATTGTGGATAAATTTATATGAGACAGATTCGCTCGATATATAATTTTAAGTTGAATAACTCTATGCTTTGCGCATATGGAGCAAGAGTGAATTCTGTGAATTGCTACCTTCCATTCCTTTTCTGAGATGTTGAGTGAGAGATCCTTTTCCCATTGTACTCTGGGATCTTTAAAAGAAAGGGACTTTAAAATGTTTCTATATATTACAGAAATGCTGTCTGTGTCCTTGAGACTGATCAGCATTTTTTTCGGCGTAGAGGTAGGTGAGAGGTGAGGGAAATTGGACAGGTTTTGTTTAAAAAAGTTTCTAGTTTGAAGGTAGTGAAAGAAATATGTTGCCTGAAAGTTAAATTTGAAATGTAATTGTTGGTAGGATGCGAAGACATTGTCTATGTACAGATCTCTAAGAGATTTAATCCCAAATGTTTTCCAGACATTAAAAACTACATATGTCTGAGAGGGTGAAAAAAGTGGTTCTCGTGCAGAGGTGCCACATATAAAATCTTTACTGTTTTAAAATACTTTCTACATTGGTTCCATATTCTGAGTGAGTGAAGCACAATTGGGTTAGTAGTGTATTGGTGATGACCTGTACTTATTAGGGTACAAAACAAGGAATATAAAGAAATACTGCAGGATTCTACTTGTATTGCATACCAGGCCTGGGTCTGTTCATCTTCTTGTGTCAATGTGCAAGTTTTTATAGCTTGTATATTCACCGCCTAGTAATAAAATTGCAAGTTAGGTAGAACCATGCCATCTTCTGCCTTAGGTCTTTGTAGGGTCACCCTTTGGATATGTGGATGTTTTGAAATCCAAATAAATGAGGTTATGATTAAATGTAATTTCTTAAAAATGGATATTGGAATGTTTTAAAATAGAAAAAGGAGCTTAGGAAGGATAGTCATCTTGAAAATGTTAATTCTTCCAGCTAAAGTGAGATGGAAGGTAGACCATTTATGCAAGTCTAGCTTAATTTTTGTAGACAGCAAATTTTTGTTGATAAAGAGCTTTATGTTTACTTATGATGTTTACCCCTAGGTATTTAAACTGATCTGCGATGATAAAAGGGAAGGTGTCCAATCTAATATTGTGTGCTTGAGAATTCACTGGAAAGAGCACACGTTTGTTCAAATTAATTCTGAGACCAGAAATCTTTTGAAATTATTTTAGTGCTGTTAGGTCTGCAGGCACAATATTTTGTGGATCGGATATATACAGTACCATATCATCTGCATATAGAGAAATTTTCTGTTCAAGTCCTTCTCTGATAATCCCCTTTATCACATAAGTATTTCAACAGTGAGCTGCCAGTGGCTCAATGGCGACTGCAAAAATCAGTGGTGAAAAGGGGCATACCTTTGGTACCTGTCTATTACCATGTTCAAATTTGAAGTAGTCTGAATTAATGTTGTTAATACAAACTGAAGCTTCTGGACTGGTATACAGTAGTTTGATCCAAGCACAAATGTTCGAGTCAAACCCAAATTTCTCCAATATGGTGAAATGGTAGTTCCATTCAACCATATGAAATATTTTTTCTGCATCCAACAATAAAAATATGTCTGCGGTGTTAGACTTTGTGCGTGAATATATTACATTAAACAGGCATCGAAGATTGGAAGCTAAGTGTCTGCCTTTAATAAATCCAGTTTGGTCGTGTGATATTACCAAAGGAAGCACTTTCTCAATCCTTCTAGCTAGGACTTTGGAGAGTATCTTAACATCATTATTCAAAAATGAGATTGGTCTGTATGGTGCACATTGTAATAAGTCCTTGTTTTGCTTTGGAAAGATGGTAATTAAGGCTTGACGAAAAGTTTGAGGTAGAATTGCATTGTCTCTAGCTTCTGTAAATGTTGCTAATAAAAGGGGAGCTAGCTTTAGAATTTCTTATAAAATTTGGCATGGTAGCCATCAGGGTATGCTGCTTTCCTACTCTGAAGTGAGTTTATAGCATCTAGTAATTCTGATAGTGCCAGAGGTTTATCCAATTCCTCTGCACTGGGAGTATCTATTTGTGGTATCTAATGTATCCAGAAATGCATTAGGATGTGTCTTGTCTTCTTTAAACTCAGTAGAATATAAGGACTTACTTAGTCTCTAAATGTGTGCATTATATTTTTATGGTCAATGATTTTCTCTCTGTCTGTGTTGGTAATTGCTGGGATTGCATTGTGAACTTCCTGTTTGTGGATTTGTTGAGCTAAAATCTTATTAGCTTCCTCTCTGTATTCATGGTAATAATGTCTTGATTTAAAAAATGAGCTGTTCTGTTTCTTTAGTTGTCAAGAGGTTGAGTTTTGAATGCAGAGCCTGTCTTTTCCTTTGAAGTGCTTCATTTGGACACCTGGCATGTTCTTGATCTATTCTGTGTGGCTGACAGCCAGTTCCCTTGCCCAGCTGGGACATTGCTCCCTTGTATGGACGGAGGGAGCAAGCCTGGTCAGGACAGTACCTGCCCCGGAACACTAGATGGCAGCCCCCGGGGTTGCAGTGGTGCCTAGGACTCCCACAGGGCTTCATGGGAGTTGGAGTTTGGTGCAGCCCTGTTGGGATCCATGGGAGCTGTCAGGGTGTTCTGTAGCTGCCTCTCAGCCCTACAGAGCAGCTCTTCCGCCACACCCAGAAGTCCTGCCGGAAATAGGTCGTCAAGCACCTGGAGCCAGCAGCCACTACTCTGGAAGCCAGATTTGGGAGGAGGAAGACGAAGCTTGCCGGAGGGAGAGTGGAGGAGCAAGAAAGAGAAAAGAAGGAAGGCTTATTGTATTGTATTGTGCTGTGCTTGTGCTGGACTCTGTTGAGCTTATGGGAATGGGGAAGGCGTTGTCCACAAGGTATAAAAAAAATAAATAAAGCCCTGTGTGCTTTGAAGTTGTGTCCTACATCTGTCTGTGTCAGAGCTCTGAGGTATCAGAGATTAGTTCTGATACCTTCTTGGTTTCCAATTTATTTTTGTTTGTAAGATATGAGATAATCTGTCCTCTTAAGAAAGCCTTCAGAGTTTCCCAGACTGTTCAGGCAGAAACCTCCGAGGATGTATTTGTCTCTAAAAAAATTGATTTGCTTGGATATATATTCTGTACAGGTCTCATCTGCCAGTAAAAGTAGGTTAAAATGCCCTCTGCGAGATGAGTGTGTGGAGCATAATGATTTTAGCTCCATGATGAAAGTAGCGTGGTCGGAGGTAACAATAGCGTCATACTTACAAGATTTAATCGTAGACAATAAATTATTATCTATAAAAAAATAATCAATTCTTGAGTAGCAGTGATGCACTGGTGAGTAGAAGGAATATGCTTTTGAGTTTGGTTTTAGAAATCTCCAGGGGTCGGATAAGTTGTGATCAGTTACAAACTGTGTAATTATTATTGCACTGTTTGACGTCATCGCCCCTGTGGTAGGAGACCTATCTAGGTCTGGATTTAAAACACAATTAAAGTCCCCAGCCATTATAATGTTATGAGTGTTCACATTGGGAATGGATGCAAATATGTTTTGAATGAAGTCCCTATCATTCACATTGGGTGCATAGATATTTATCAAAATCACTTTACAGTTAAATAGATTACCCATGACAATCACATACAGTTTGTCCCTTTAGGATCAGATTCTACATCAATCACTACAAATGAGATTGTTCTATGTATAAGAATTCCCGCTCCTCTATTTTCTTTGTAAAGCTGGAATGGAATATTTGACCAGTCCATTCTCTGTGCAGCCGAAACTGATCCTTGCTTAATAAGTGGATCTCCTGTAAAAATACTATTTTAGCATTTAGACCTGTTAGGTGCAAGAATACTTTCTTTCTCTTTAATTCATGATTCAGCCCTTTAACATTCCAGCTCACAAAGTTAACTGTTTGGTCATGAAGATATTTCTTTTGAACTTTTATAGTCATTTTGTAGTCTTAACTTAAGATAAGATAGCTTTGACCTTAATTTCCAATTTTCCCAGGAGTTATTGCCAAGAAGCCTAATATTATGTTGGCACTTATAATTATAAGGATTAAAAGGATAGATTAGAAATAACTTGCTCTCTTTCTCTCCCACTCTAGTCAACCCCCCCCCCCCCCATTTTTCCTCCCCACATGAGGCTAGACCACACTTCACAACGTTCCAGTCCTCTGACATGGCAGAGAGAGGTGATGCGTCCACTCAGTGTGAACATTTTGAGCAGAAACGTCATCACCTAACGCCATGGTGGAATGGGAGAAAACCACGCCCCTTGAGGTTGGGCCTGACCCTCTCTCTATAATTAAACTATCAGTTTAGAGAAACGCCGGCTTCCTTTAAAACGGAACAATGGAATGACAATTCCCTTAAATTTGCGAAAAATGCAGTTAGTCTTGTCAACGCACTCATCAGCATATGCCGCAGGGTCCTCACTTTTTTTTAGAGAATGATCTGTTGTATCGGGTAGTGGAACATGAGGGGCAGGTGCTGAAACTGCTGCTAGTTCCAAAACCTTCCGGCAACAGGTTTGTGAATTATCACATGCCAAACTCCTAGGAGGCCATTTGGGCACTGAGAAAACTTTGGAGAGAATTAAGCTCCGGTTTTATTGGCCGGGAATTAATGAGGAGGTTTGTCGCTTTTGTACTTCCTGTCCGCGTGTCAATTATGACAGATTCCCAGGTGGGGCTGTGCTCCTCTCATTCCAATTCCTCTGATTGACGCTCCCTTATAGAGAATTGGGTTCAATTTAGTGGGACCCCTAGAACCCTCAGCCTGAGGACACAAATATATTCTGGTCCTCGAGGATTATGCTACCCGGTATGTTCCCTTGTGCTCAACTACATCCAAAGCCATCGTGTGGGAATTTTTAGGGGTCTTTGCAAACTCAGCATCCCCAAGGAAGTCTTAATGGACCAAGGGACACCCTTTACCTCAGAGACATTCAGGGAAATGACCAAATTATTCAAAAAAAAGGATCTAAAAACCATGGTGTATCATCCTCAAACCGACGGTCTCATAGAGAGGTTTAATCAGACTCTAAAACAAATGCTTCACAAAGTGGTCAGCAAGGATGGAAGGAACTGGGATCAGCTCCTCCCTCACTCTTCCTGCATATTGAGAAGTTTCACAAGCCTCTACAGGGTTCTCTCCTTTTGAATTATTATATGGATGACAACCCTGGGGCATATTAGATATTTTAAAAGAAGGGTGGGAAGAAAGGCTCTTCCCTCAACAAATATATTAGAAAATATCACACAGTTACACAATAGATTGGGAAAAATTCACCCCATACTAAAACGTCACATGGAAGAGGAGAAAGCAGCACAGGTTCGATATTATAACTGAGGCACGTCTCACTGAGAATTCCACCCGGGAGATCAAGTCATGGTCCTAGTCCCTACCTCCCATTCTAAATTACTAGCCCGTTGGCAAGGTCCATACAAAGTTAAGAAGAGGAAAGAACTCATTGACTATTTGGTGAAACAGTCCAATTGTCGACCGAGTGAGTGGGTATATCATGTAAATCTGCTGACGCCGTGGAAGGACAAGGATCCAGATCCCTCCTCCGGGCAGCCACGCTCACTCTTTATTCATAGATAGAACCTTAACTTCAGTCCAGATTTACAGTAAGTCCAAGACAAAGACAGGAGCTAGAATCAATTATCCTGTCCGTAGTGAGTGAAAAACCCGGAAGGACCTCTCTAATTGTACAAAATATCGTGACAGAACCCGGGGTTATAGTATGAGAACACCTTTTTCAACTTCCCGAGGCAAAAAGAGCTGAAGTAGAACTTAAGATCAAGCGTGTATAGGAATTAGGAGTTATAGAGGAAAGTTATAGCCCCTGGTCCAGCCCTATAGTCTTGGTCAGTAAGCCTGACGAAAGTTGGAGGTTTTGCAATGACTTCCGTCGACTTAATCAGGTCTCACAGTTTGATGTCTATACGATGCCACAAGTGGACGACCTCCTCGAGAGACTAGGTCAGGCTAAATACTTGACCACACTTGACATGACAAAGGGGTATTGGCAGGTTCTTTTGACAGACTCTGTGAAGGTTAAGACTGCGTTTAGTACCCCTAGCTGGCACTGGCAGTATTGTGTCCTTCCATTTGGGTTACACAGAGCCCCTGCAACATCTAGTGGATAAAGTAATACGTTCTGATGATTCATATAGTGCTGCCTACCTTGATGTTGTCATCTATTACAGCACATAGAAGGAACACCTACAGCAGGTCTGAGCTGTACTACGGACACTTGGTGAGGCCAGGCTTCGGATTAATCCCAAGAAATGCTTCTTCGGGTTAAACAAAGCTAAATATTTAGGCTACCTTGTGGGTTGCGGTACCGTGAAGCCACAGTGCTCTGAGATAGATGCCATATAGATTGAAAAGATCCCATCCATCAACCAAGTGGCAGATCCAAGCCTTTCTCGGGTTAGCAGGATACTGTTAACCATTATGTGTGCGTATGCGCATTGATATGGTTTTCTAAGTTATACAACAAGTAAATAAGAAAAAAAACATGGAAAGCGGTTATGATACAGCGTTTCTCAATTTTATATAAGGTAGAATGTGTAAGAGACAACAACTGGCGACGAGTTTTACATGCACCTTTGTTTTCACCATACTATCGAACCAAACACTGAATTTGTACAGAGCTATTTGAGAGGTATTTTCAAGAAAGCAATGGGGAGGAACAAGCATCAAAAAGCAGGTGCATTTGCAGGAGTCTCTTTACCCAGGATACGCTGCGCAAAAAGGAGCTGTGAGTAAAACAAATTAAACAAGTGAAAAAAAAAGTGAACAGAGTAGAGAAGAAAATGTCTGGTTGTGTGGGGAAAATGGACAGTTTTGATAGTTCGGTGGAAGACTGGGCCACAGATATGGAAAGACTAGAATAGTACTGCCTGGCGAACAAGATTAATGACGGAAAGAAAGTTGCCATATTACTTAGCTTGATGAGAGCTAGAACCTACAACTTGCTTCGCAGTTTAGTGACACCAGCAAAACCAGCCGAGAAAACATTCAACCAAATAGTGGAAGTCCCGCAAAATCATTTGAACCCTAAACTGCTTGTAATTGCAGAGCATTTTCGCTTTCATAAACGTAACCAAACAAAGACGGAAACTGTAACGGAGTACGTAGCAGAACTGAGAAGGCTCGCAGAGCACTGTGAATTTGGAGAAAACTTGTCAGATTCTTTAACACTAGAATTACCAGAGCCTACGAAAAAACTCGTATATCCGGCCCACCTTAAATCGCTTCTTAAATCCATTCACACCTCTCCGCCAGCATCCTTTGTCCTCTAAATGTGCTGATAAAAGACAAGCTGCCAGCAGCCGGCTATTCCATCCCCCCATCGACTTAGAACGTGAGCGAAGTTTTCCCAGCTCACGCCTTGATTGATTATGTGGGAGTGAAGTGGAGTTTTACAGTGGAAATAAGAGATCATTATTCTAAAGTAATCTGTGTAAACACATTGTTAAAACAGAAACTTTGTCATATTTTAGTAATAAATGTTACAAAATGTAGTAGGCATAAACTATAGAATGTGTAAAGCCCGAGTTCCAAAGATCAAATAAACACTTTCACAAAAGCTTCAAGGACAATACAACAGCCTCCGTGGCGTAGCGCGTTAAGATTTGCCTCTTAGAGCACAACAGCCCTGCTGCCTTTCAGACCTGAGTTTGATTCCCCGCTAGGGATAAAATGTTGCTTTTTTTTTTTTCTTTTTAACCTCAAACGGACATAAAATTTATAAATTGGTATGCACTGTCAGTTAATGAGATCGTTATATTTTCATGTGGGATGCTCCTTTTAAAATATTTTTTTAACAATTGAGACTGCAATTAACAGGAACAACTGTCCTTATAACTGTTATTTTTATGATCCATAACACACAGACAGACGAGCACTGCGTAATAGGGAGACAGACAGGCAGAGATATATAAATAAACAGGGAAGGCACATGTACTGAAAGAAGAAAAAAGATCAACGTGCGTTCCTGCAGCACTGAATGAGCTCACCCGCTCTAACATCACCCCTCACCCCCCCCCCCCATCTGACTCTCTAAGTAAAAGTTTCTGTTTTAACAATGTGTTTACACAGATTACTTTAGAATAATGATCTCTTATTTCCACTGTAAAACTCCACTTCACTCCCACATAATCAATCAAGGCGTGAGCTGGGAAAACTTCGCTCACGTTCTAAGTCGGTGAGGGGATGGAATAGCCGGCTGCTGGCAGCTTGTCTTTTATCAGCACATTTAGAGGACAAAGGATGCTGGCGGAGAGGTGTGAATGGATTTAAGAAGCGATTTAAGGTGGGCCGGATATATGAGTTTTTTCGTAGGCTTGTGTGTGGATTGCACAATGAAAATATACAAAAACGACTCTTGACTGAGCGTACATTAACCTTGCCTCGTGCTGTAGAAATTGCAGTGTCAATGGAGACAGCCGGTAAAGATACTCTCGAGCTGCAGCAGAAGATCGCGACAGAGTGTAACACACATAAATTGGAAGCGACACAAGCGAGAAATGCACCTTGCTACAGATGTGGGAAAAAGTTACACAACGCTTCGGAGTGCTGGTTTAAAGACAAAGTTTGTCGTCAATGTCAGAAACCAGGGCCATGTGACAAAAAGTTCGCAAAGAATAAACAGAAACATAAAAACGTGCATGAAATGAATACTACCACATCAGACTCTTCTGAACACGAGCTAGTTTGCTTTGATATCTATGCACTTAAAGAGGCAGATAGAGGAATCTTGTGGGTGTCCCTTGAAGTGGAAGGCATGCCTTTTAAGATGGAGCTGGACACAGGATCAGCCCTGTCAGTGATCTGCTATAAGGATTATAAGGAACATTTTGCACATTGCATCCTGGAGACAGTCCCTGTAATGTCGAAAACATATACTGGTGAGAAAATAGCACCCTTGGGAACAATTAATGTAAATGTGAAATATACAGGGAAAACACATACATTGCCACTTTATGTAATTAAAAAACGGGGTGTACCACTGTTGGGATGTGAGTGGCTGAAGAAAATACAGTTGGATTGGCAGTCAATCAAAGCCATGCAAACAATAGAAAAATAAAACAACCAGTCCATAAATAACAGTTTTAAAGAGCTACTTTCACAGTATGCACAGGTTTTTTGGGATGGCATTGGCACATTAAAACATATGAAAGCCCAGATTGTATTAGAAGGTAATGTAGTGCCAAGGTTTCACAAGGCAAGGCCAGTGCCATATGCCCTACGTCCCAAAGTAGAAGCAGAATTGCAAAGACTAGAAAGGGAAAGCATACTGACAAAAGTGGAATGGTCTGAATGGGCGACAACAATTGTGCCAGTCGTAAAGGGTGATGGCAATGTGCGCATATGTGGTGACTTTAAGGTGACAGTGAACCCAGTATTAAAAACTGAACAATATCCCTTACCCCGTATAGATGATATATTTGCATCTCTGGACAGAGGAGAAAAGTTTTCAAAAATTGACCTTGCACAAGCATACCTACAAATGGAAGTGGAGGACTCCTCCAAAAAGTATTTGACTATTAACACTACTAAAGGCCTGTACCAGTATTACCGTTTGGTTTTTGGAGTTGCTTCAGCACCAGCCATATGGCAGAAGGCCATATAACAAGTCTTACAGGGCATTCCTGGTACTCAGTGCTACCTTGATGATATTCTTGTTAAAGGGGCTGATGACAGGGAGCATCTAGAGAATCTAGAAAAAGTCCTGAACAGATTAGCAGACTTTGGCTTGAGAGTAAACAAAAATAAGTGTGAATTTTTCAAAAATTCCATTGAGTATTGTGGACACCAAATTGATAAAGAAGGCTTACATAAATGTAAAAACAAAATTGAAGCTGTCCTGAAAGCACCAAAACCCCAAAATGTATCTCAATTGCGGTCATTTTTGGGACTGGTTAATTATTATCACAAGTTCCTTCCAAATCTTTCGACTGTTTTGCATCCTTTAAACAGTTTGCTGCGCAGTGAAACAGCATGGTGCTGGACTAAAGACTGTGAGCGTGCGTACAAAGAGGCAAAATCTCTTGTAACATCTGACAATGTGCTAACTCATTATGACCCCAACTTGCCAGTCCAGCTTGCATGTGATGCCTCTTCTTATGGTATTGGTGCCGTATTGTCACACAAGTTCACTGATGGGACGGAACGGCCAATTGCCTTTGCCTCAAGATCCTTAACTCCAGCAGAGCGTAATTATGCCCAAATTGATAGAGAAGCCCTTAGTTTGGTTTGGGGAGTTAAGAAGTTTAACCAATATTTATATGGGAGACATTTTACCTTGCTGACTGATCATCGACCATTGTTGTCCATCTTTAATCCATGTAAAGGTGTCCCAGGTATGGCTGCTGCATGACTTCAATGATGGGCATTATTTCTTGGGGCCCACACTTACACTATTGCATTCAAAGGTACAAAGCATCATGCTAATGCTGATGGACTGTCGCGGCTTCCATTGGAGTTATCACACCCCAGGAATTTAGCGGAACCAGTAGACATGTTTCAAATGGCTCAGGTAGACTCATTGTCAGTCATGTGCTCTGACATCCAGCGAGAGAAGCGCTACGACCCAACACTTTCTAAAGTTTATGAACTGACAGTTAAAGGCTGGCCATCCAAGGGTAATGCAACTTTATCAGCCTACTCATCACAACGTGACCCACTGTCTGTAATTCAAGGTTGCATTTTGTGGGGCACACATGTTATAATTCCGCCAAAACTTCGCACCAAGGTCCTTGAGGTGTTACATGAAAGGCACTTAGGGGCAGTAAAGATGAAGAACCTGGCTTGCAGCTATGTCTGGTGGCCTGGCATTGATCACCAGCTGAAAGACCTCATAAAGACATGTAATGGGTGCCAGCAGACTCAAAGATCACCAACGTCTGCACCACTTCACCCCTGGGAATGGCCCACCACCCCTTGGCAGTGCTACACATTGACTATGCAGGCCCATTCTTTGATAAGATGTTTCTTATTGTTGTAGATGCCCACTCTAAGTGGCCAGAGGTTTTCTGTACCACTAAAGCAACTGCCATAAAGACTGTGGAACTCCTACATAACTTGTTCTCGCATACAGGAGTACCAGAACAAATAGTAAGTGATAATGGTAGCCAGTTCTTGTCTGAAGAGTTTAAAACCTTCCTCAAGAAAAATGGAATACAACACATTACCACAGCACCATACCAACCTACAACGAATGGTCTTGCTGAGCGTTTTGTGCAGTCCTTCAAACAGTCCATTACGGCAATGTCCTCTGAAGGAATATCACTACAGCACAAAGTGTCCAAGTTTTTACTGGCTTATCGTAACAGCACCCATTCGACTACCGGACAAACACCTGCAATACTTTTTCTAGGCCGTCCCCTGAGATCTCGCCTGGACTTGATGAAACCTGACCTACGTAGGGATGTCCAACAGAAGCAGGCCACCTGTAATCAGAGTCAAAAGTCACAAACCGTGCGTACCTTTTGTGTGGGTCAGAGAGTTTTGGCTCGCGATTATCATAACAATGGCCAGTCATGGCAGCAAGGTGTCATTGCCTCACAGACAGGACCACTTACTTATACTGTAGACATTGGGGATGATATTGTCTGGCGTCGACATACAGATCAATTGTTAAGACACTACTCCTTCTGACAACCACCAACAGGAAGAAATTACACAGCCAACTGCATCGCAGGACATGGCTGTACCAGAATGTGATGGTCAGGAGTCCACCATCACCACAGACAACCAGGAAACACCGCAGCCTGAGAGTCAGGACTCAGTTGGTAGTTCTGGCTCAACATGCACTAGATGTTACCCTGACAGAGTTATGGAAACCTCCTAAAAGATTTGAATGTTAAATTTTATATGCTGCTATAGTTAAAAATATTTGTGAGAATATATATATATATATATATTTTTTGATATAGCTTCAGTGCTGTGTGGGAGGAGTTGTTATGTACATTGTGTTAGTGGATCTACTTTTTTGTGGTGTATGTATACTGTTAACCATTATGTGTGCATATGCGCATTGATATGGTTTTCTTAGTTATACAACAAGTAAATAAAAAGAAAAACATGGAAAGTGGTTATAATACATGTTTCTCAATTTTATATAAGGTAGAATGTGTAAGACACAACAGATACTACCACTGGTTTGTGCCCCGGTTCTTGTAGAGAGCGGCGCCCTTGATGGATTTTACAAAGAAAAGTGCCCCGAACAATGTGGTATGATCTGATAGGACGGAGGCTGCATTTAGTGACTTAAAATAAGCCCTTACATCAGCACTGGTTTTGAGGACACCTAACTTTTCCCTACCTTTTATTCTCCAAACAGACACTTCGTACACAGGTCTGGGAGACGTGCTGAGCCAGAACGTCGATGGTGTTGAACATCCTATTATGTTCCTGACTTGGAAACTGTTGGAACGAGACATCAGGCATGCAGCGGTGGAGTGGGAGGCCTTGGCGATCAAATGGGCAATTACTCAGCTGAGGTACTACCTCTTGGGTCAGGAGTTCACCCTTGTCAAAGATCATGCACCATTACAGTGGATGGCCTTGCACGAGGAGTCGAATCCATGAGTCACCAGGTGGTTTCTTGACCTGCAACCCTACAAGTTTTTGCTCATTCATCGTTGAGGCTCTCTTCATGCCAACGCCGATGCTCTTTCTTGGGTGTACATAGGTGTCACACAACCTGGGAATGTTAGGTAATATTGTCATGGAGACAATAGTTACAAATGTTTTGAAATTGTGGTGCCATTTAGGGCAACAAATATTATACCATAGCAAAACACTACAAAACTTCAAATTATCAACATGCTTTAAATGCAAAAGGTAATGTTAAATTAGAAACCACTGAAATATGGAAAGACTACTGACCATGACAGTTTAGCCTTTATTGTCAAAATAGTTGGAACCCTGATGCTTAGTCCTTTGTGTTATATTTAGCCTTTTACAATGTGGCATCTATTGAGGATTCTAGCTTTCAAATTTGCATCTTTAAATTGCGACCTCTTCCGAGTCCCAGTGCCTAAGTATCGTTACTGTTTTCACTGTGCATATAATAACTGTCAATTATTACAATATTTAATAAACAAAATTAATTATCTGTCTGTTTGATGAAGAAAATAAAATAAAAAACTGAAAATGCTCCAATTATCAAAACAGTTAGTTCCTGAATGTTTGAGATTTCTGCAGTGTTGTTACATCCACATATAAAGAATCGAGAAACTCATGTAACAGAGATGGACTGGGGGGGCGGGGGGGGGGTAGAGTGAAGCAGTTCAAACTGTTCAAAACTCTAACACAAGGATGGATTATTTCTGCTACACATGACACCTACTTTCTCCCTCCAGGTAAAATAAAACGGATCACTTACTTTTACTTTTCCTTCCAGATGTGAAATGTGCTTCTCATATCTCATATCTCACTGCTATAAGTTATCCAACCTTCAGGCGCAGCTGCAGTTTCACATCACAATGCCAGAGCCTTTTTCAAATGGTAATGAATTATATTTATTGGTAATACAAATGTATTTGTTAATTACTTGCATGTAATATTTAAAAAAGAACTGAAATGCATGTATCACATGTTCATCATACTCATGATTAGTTCACTTTGCATGTGACACTGTACAGAAACAAAACCTGTCAGGCACACAGCCTTGGAAGCTGTTAGGACACTCTGTGGAGATTCTGTGGTGGGAATGCTTAACCCAGCACAGAAGCTGGAGAGCAGAGTGTCACCTGATGAAGCACCAATGGCTGCCTGAAACAAAGTTTGGGGTCTGACCCACAGGTCTGGCAGGACAGGAGCCATAATGAACAGGCAAAACAAGTGCTATCTAAAAGTGACAGGTAAAATCACAAGCTGGAGTTCGATAAATAAAAGAAAAGGCAAAGTTAATAGGTGTAAATCACAGTTGAGTATTTACCTCTTTGTATGATAAAGGTGTTTATCACTCATGTTTATTGCATGACTACAGCTGAAGAAAAAATATCATACTTGAAGACTTGAAACATATGAGAAGAGAGAAGTGGAATTCATCTTCTAAGTGGTTAAGTTACTTAAGAAATAAGGGGGAGAGCATCAAAAAGTTGAAACTTTTAGAATGTTGGGGAGAGTTCAAGATACTCAAAGGAGTGTCGAAAGGAACAGTGCGTATCAGATAAAAGGGGGCATACATCTAATGAAAGCATTTGAAAGAAAAGCTTTAATGATAGAAATGTAAAGTATATACAGCAGCAAGAAGGAGCCTTTAATGAATAGGGCTTTGCCATCACTTTAATTTACAGAAACATTGGAAAGGCAACATTAAAACAGCAAAGTACCAAATGAATTAATCTATAACATGTGTGTTGAATGTACTCTTAGTGTACAACATTTAAAATCTGACAATGTGTTTTACCAGTTATCTCAGCTCCTAATATGCTTTTTTATATACATAAAATCGTAGCTTATATCTACAAAAAGTATCACTGGAGAAAACCTATGATGCCACATGTAGGTTAAAACAAGGACACCTTTGAGCCTGCTACAATAAAATGATGGAGGAATTACTTTGCTAAATCAGGAAGTCTAAGGTATGAACCAGTAATCAAATTAAAATAAAATTTCACAATTCAGACATTAAAAAGATAACTATAACTATAAATGGTTCTATTCAGAATGTAGAAAATGTTCACTGAATACAGTGTTAATGGTAAGCATAAATCAAATCTTATTTAAGAAAGAAATAAAACTCTCATGAATAAAGACACCTTTGATGAATTCAAAGAGTCTATAGTTTAATTTAGACAACAACGGAAGGCACTATTTGAATCACATAAACAGAAATAATCAAAAAGGCAAAGTAAATCACAGAGTAGCATGTTACAATTAAACACGAAAAGCTCTTTTTACAGAGATGATTGCACTTGTCACAAAGATTCACTTTAACTACAATGGACTGGCCTCCATTAAGGTTTATTCCAGACTTTCTTCTGATGCAGTCAGGTTAAGTTCCAACACCTTGCAACATTCTGGATGCAACTTTATAAAATAAATGAACATTGCAAAAAAAAAAAAAAGAATAAAAGCAATAAATTAGTGTTCCATCTAGGGTTGATTACATAGCTTCACCTCAATCAGTTAATATACCATAGGTGCAGCAACACTCCATAAATTTGTATTAAATAAAGCTGCATCTGGAAAAAGATAGATATTGTCAGAAAACTTTAGATAATTTAGAAGTTACATTAGTGTTCTAAAGTTATTTTATACAAAAGTGCATAACCAAATCTTATAAACATTTCTTCATCCATTTTCATAATTATTTTATTTTATTCAAGGTTGTAGAACATTGAAGCCTACTTTATGTTGGCAGCATTGATTAAGAGGCAGAAACCAGTCCTGACCTGCACTGTAAGGCCCACTTACACCTAGCCACGTTCACTCACACACTGGACAAATTCTGGGGTGTCAATTAACTAAAAATAAAATGCAGAACCTGCTGATGACACATGTGTGAAAAATGAACAGCCCACAGAACATCTATACCTACATAGAGTAGGTAGTGCCTGTGTGCAGATTTGATACTTTGGAACTGTGAGCCACCATTAACTGCTCTTCCATAATGTAGTCTTACATAGTGAAAAGAGAAAAAGGGATGTTTTTAATTAGCATACTGTTTTGCAAACCTGAAATTAAAAGTCCTTCAGCTAGTGATTTTGCAAATGAGAAAAATACTAAAATAAGGTTTTGGGGCTCTCTAAAGGTTCAGTCACCATTCTGTGTTTACATGTATGTAATTGCCTGCATACCTGGAAAGTCAACTTTATTTGTGTCTGTTGTTCACATCACCACAGAGGTGCAGAGGGCTTTTTACAAATGTGACATGCAGTATATTTTCCACACAAAGACACCTATTACTGTATTTTCCCCAACTTGAAACTATAAAGAAAGCTACCCCTACACCACTTTCCCCCGCCCTTTGCCTTAACCTAGCAAACACACTTTCCTGTTCTTTGATACTTGCAGAATAGTTACATGAGTTTCATTTCTCTCTCCACTGCATTTATACGATTGCACAAGTTTGTCTTTACAACTGGCAAAGTTGCAGTCCTCTTTCCAGGACAAACACAACACATACCAAATGCCTCAACAAAATGCCCACATGATGTAGGAATTTTGATGATTAATAATCAATAAGACATTCTCCCAGGAGAATGCCATAATAATGTGTAATTTGAAAAAGACATTTTTAACTTGGTTAATTAATTATCAGTTGTGCCTTTGGCAATACCGATAATTAATCCAATAATTCTGCAAGACTTTTACTTTATTTACTTTAACTTTCTCTGTTGTAGGAGGCGGGTGTCTGGCCTTTAGACTTATATCAAGGTAACTGAAACACATTTGGTTTAAGGAACAAAATAATACAATTTATTGATTAACACAAGGATTATAGAAGTAAATATATGTATTGACATATAAGACAAACATAACATATAGGCTGGCTGTTTACTGGTATTTAGAGTTCTGCTTTATCTTGGCACAGATAAACAGTTTTATGATAACAAAGTCTTTATGGATGATATCTGATGCTGTGTGGAGTTTTTGCTTTGTTGTTGTTCTGGGTT
This sequence comes from Erpetoichthys calabaricus, assembly GCF_900747795.2. Classification (NCBI taxonomy): domain Eukaryota; kingdom Metazoa; phylum Chordata; class Cladistia; order Polypteriformes; family Polypteridae; genus Erpetoichthys; species Erpetoichthys calabaricus. The sequence goes on along the minus strand of NC_041399.2, from coordinate 109,068,353 downwards.
CAAGTGGAAGATTCTTCATGCATTTTAGTGCACGCTTTCTTGTTGTTGCAAGATCCTTGTCAGTGTTGTGCTGCTACTTCCTCAGCTTGCCTTCTGCCATCTTTTGCCACTTCATAGGGAAAAGACATTACTCATTCTAACCCAAGAGTTTTAGATGCTGGTGTTCCTTTCTTGAAGGAATGGCTTCTCAGACTTGTCAGACTATTGGCAAACAGCTTTAGCTTGACAGACTGGGTCTCGGTTTCAGATTTACAAAGAGATGAGTATTTCACCTTTTCAGTTCCTCATGGAAAGGGCAGCTCATAAATTCTTAGGTTTCAGTAGGTCATTTGGCATATTTTCCCATCCCTGAGAATATAAAGAGGCTCCCCAGAGAGATTCCCTAAGGGAGTTTCAGAAGTGTCCAGCAAATATCCCAGAAAGCTTCTCCTCACTAACGTTGAGAGGGGTGGTGCATGTGCTTTTAAAGGAAGGTTGAACCTTTTCCTGATTGAATTAAAGTCATTTCCAGTTACAAAAAAAGTCTGGTAATAAGCAAGTTCCTCTATCCATCTTAATTGTCATCTCTTGAATTATAGGTCTTTTTCCTTGCTTGAGTCAGTTTCACCAGATAGTGGTTGTGGGTCCAGCGAGACGGGAAAGATCAATGAGATGACTGAGTGACTGAGCGAAGACGGTGGATAAGAAGCAAGGTGAGCCTAGGTTGTCATAGTAACACAAGGAACCCAGAAGTGAAAAAGAATGTTGACTCCATGAGGAAGAGATGCCAACAGGGATTTGACAAGTTAACAAGACTTTTGTTGGGAAACAACCATTTGGTGAACAGAGTGTTTCAGTGGGACAGTTGGAAAATTAACTGTTATGGTAACAGTGGCACAGTGGTAGTGCTGCTGCCTCGCAGTTAGGAGACTGAGTTCACTTCCCAGGTCCTCACTGTGTGGAGTTTGCATGTTCTCCCCGAGTCTGCGTGGATTTCCTCCGGGTGCTCCAGTTTCCTCCTACAGTGCAGGTTAAGTGCATTGGCGATCCTACATTGTCCCTAATGTGTACTTGGTATGTGTGTGTGTTTGTGTGCCCTGCGGTGGGCTGGCACCCTGCTCAGGATTGGTTCCTGCCTTGTGCCCTGTGTTGACTGTGATTGGCTCCAGCAGACCCCCGTGACCCTGTAGTTAGGATATAGCGGGTTGGATAATGGATGGATGGATGGATGGATGGTAACACAGCATGTCACTTGGACTTCACACCTCCAAAAGTTGTATCATTCACTGTTATATTTTAATGGACTTTTAGAGTGTGTACTGTGTGCTCTCTTTTTAAAAAGTTTTTTTTGGACACTTAACTATTTTAAACTACTTGGTGGATTTTATGTTGTCTGGTGTAATACAAGTTACTGTTTTTCTTGAAATTGCTGCAATGTCTTTCATTGTGTGTTTACTCAATGCCCAATTTAAAGAAACCTGTGTACTATTATCTTTAAATTTCAAGATTTCCCAGACTCTTAATAAAACTGGGTGGTATAGTCGGATATTTTAAATGTGTTTAGGTTAGATTATCTATAAGTCTGACCTAGACACCTGTCACACAATAACAAAAATTTCTCATGAAGTGAAACATCGTTTTGCAAAGTGTTGTGTGAAGCAGAAAACTGTGTTTAATTGCAAATTCAATTTCACATGAATCATTTGTTCATCACTAGTCTCATACTTCCTACTAAAAGATAGCACAATAGAAATAGTACATTAATATATTAGTTTCTAGACAGACTCAAAAAAAAACAATAAATAAACAAAGAAAAAACTTTCACATTTTTTTAACAAACTCCCCCTCATTCACTTTCTATTGTCTTATATATCTGTTCTCTGAACACAGAATATACAGTATAATATATATAGTATATCTTTGATACGTATTAGAAAAAATAATTGGCATTGTAACACTATAACACAATACATACTTTTACAACATACTTTTCCAGGGAACTATTGATTATAAATGTGTCTGCATTGAAAAATAAAAAATTACAAAAAGAGAAAAAATGAATGAGTAAGTAAAAATAATAGTTCATCAGTTGCACTGAACACCACTAAGTATTTGTAACTCAGAACAGGCACATCAACGTCAGCCTGTGCACAATGCATTAGGATGAGCAATTGAGGATGAAATAGGAAACAGGAAGTGTACCAATATGAAACCATGAATAGAAAAGTAGAAGTACAATACACAGGTTAGAACTTTAGAACAACCTTGACGAGAATAGCCCAACAAATTTGTTGTACCTATTTACCAGCTTTCTCCAAAATGACAGTAAAATATATACATTTGTAATGTTTTTCCCTTAAAAACAGAAAGATATTTCAGAATTGTAATGCATTTAAATGTTATTCTTTTACTTATATAATATCAAGGCAAATTGTACTGAGTCTGCACACACTTCAACAAACTAGCATAATGAATAATCAAAATAATGTAAAATAAGTAGGAAAAAGAAAAATACTACATATCCATGAATTAAAACTTCTATAAGCCAATGACAATGCTCTTTGTTACAGTGAGCCATAAAAAGCTATACACCACAAAATAAGTATTTTCTATAAAAATACAATAAAAAATCATAAACTGAACAGCATAAGGAAAGATAGTGCCATCAGTACTTCAAATTCAGTTTCTGAAGATTTTTTTAACAAAGCCTGCAATTTCCATGCTTTATGTCAAAGTGTTGTTTCTTGTATACTCAGTAATCTGCAGCGACAAACAAAGCTATGGAGAAAATGACTGCCTTGAGGGAAAATGGAACGAGGAAGCAAAATGAATGCAGCAAGAACACATGAACTGAAAAACAATGGTCTCACCAAATAAATCAGAGTTTATTTTATATAAGGTTGGCACATTTCCAGTCAACCCTCCTGCATGTCATAGTAAATTAAATAACTGAATGTTTTCAGGTCTTCTAACACAAATCTATTACTAGATAAAGGGCATCTTAGCCAATAAACAACACTTTTTTTGTACTTATTTCATCTATTGAACATTTTGTGTCAGAAATTCCCAGTGATAAAGGAAATCTAGAAGGCAGCAAATATTTTTCACTGCACGATATGGAACTAGTTTAAGAAATACTTTAAGAGAGTAATGCTATTTATTCTGTACGTCACCAGTACATAGTAATCATATAATTTATTATGACTTAACTATACATACTTTTTTTGGTGTTTTGTGACTTTTAGAGATCTCTAAATAGACAATATGTAAGCATGCTTCTGATTAACTGCACTTCAAATATAGGCTTACAATAACACACTATCTATATGTGCAAGTTAGAACTCTTGCCAAAAACATCTTCCTTCAATATCTGTAGTTGAAAATATTGCAACTAGTGATGACAAAGATCTCAGTAGTAGTTGTAGTCTCAATCAATTGATCTCTGGCACGCACTTCTAGATGATCTTAATGATGAAAAAGTGATCTCTTAATTAATTCATTATTCACAATATACACATTTCTTCAATATGTATAAATCATAGAGTCATCTTAAAATTAAATATTGTACATAAATATAAAAAAATAATTGTTGAACAATGTCAACAAGCACTGACCTTTGTTGGTCATATTGTTGGGACTGCCCCATAGTGAAACCATTTTGGGAGAATATATTTGCTTATTTTTCAGACAGATTTAGATATACAATATTATCTAAAAGTTTAAAAAAAATGTAATTTTCCACCACAAGGAATTGTGCAAATATTTCTCAGAACTTTGAAAGAATTAATTTACTATCTTCAAAAATAATCACTAAGGCTTTGTGTGGTAATGTGCCTGCCAGGCATTACCAGTTTAAAGAAAAATGTTTTAAGACAAGTATGAAACAACTGACAATTAGCAGTGTAAAGGCATTTACGGATTCAGGAAAAGCCTACTGGACTCCACGAGTGCCCTGTCAAAACGCAAGCATCTTCATAGCCATCTGCAGAACAAGTAGCATAAAGAGTTAGTTTAAGGCTTGCATTATTTTTTTTAGTGAAGGGGATCCTGAGTTAAAACAAAAGGGTAATTTACAACAGTAAGTTTGGAGAAAGAGTCGACATGGCCAGCTGTAGCATGTCGTGGGTGCGCTCTGTACATGAATGTGAGACTGCTGTATAATTTAATAGAGGCATTTTTGAGGTGTGGTGTTGTGCACAGTTGAAATGTGCATGCATCAGATGAAATTGGAGGTTGGAGCAGCATGACACAGGACTGGATGAAAGTAATGCCCCTCCCAGTATAAAAGGTACTTCCTGCCAGCAGGGGATATCTTACTTTCATTATGCCTTTTGAATGAATAGAGAGTGTACAATACTTGCTAATATCTTGTGCCCATTTTTCTATATATTTTTTCTTTTTCTTTGTCATAGATATTTCCTGGTCATTGTGAAAGTTTGTTGGATGTATTTATATTGATTGGGTTTTGACTCACTTTTTTTCCTTTTCTGTATATACATTTGATACTTTTTTGTACATATTGTAAGATAAGTAATCTCACTCAAGACAAAAAATGAGAGTTTGGGAGTTGTCCCCGTATAATATCCAGTGATCTTCAATGAAACAATTGAAAAAATGGTGATCAAAAGCGTAACAGTTGATAATACATGACAGTGAAAGGTGGTATTTATACAAAATGGCAACTGGAAGGAAACATTGGTGTAAATGACGTCATAACTGTGAGACCGGAAGTGGCGTCATCAAAAAGAGACCTGAAGTGATGCCATCAGGGTGTGACCGGAAGTGATAATTTATTTATTTATTTATTTATTTATTTTGTATAGCCCAAAATCACACAGGAAGTGTCGCAATGGGCTTTAACAGGCCCTGCCTCTTGACAGCCCCCCAGCCTTGACTCTCTAAGAAGACAAGGAAAAACTCCCAAAAAAACCTAGTAGGGAAAAATGGAAGAAACCTTGGGAAAGGCAGTTCAAAGAGAGACCCCTTTCCAGGTAGGTTGGGCGTGCAGTGGGTATCAAAAGAAGGGAGTCAATACAATACACAGAACAGTACAAATCCTCAATAAAAAATAAATTTTTTTTTGAAGTACAGAGCAGAATTTAATAGTAGATGATATCACATAATAAGATTTGGATAATTTTAGACTCCTGGAGACCTCATCCATCAAGCTGACTCCCCCATTTGGCCATTCCACGGCTGAAACAGTGTTGGGCCAGCCAATCCGATGAAAGGACCCCTCTTTCTCACGATTGCTGTGATCCTCCATCAGGGATGACTTTACCTTAGGCAGGCAAAACAACTTGGCAGGTGGGCCGTGGCACCAAGTGCCACATTTGAGTACTGAGAAGAGAAACAGAATAGGTGAGGGTTAGTATCCAAATCTAACTATCATGTTACTTATGTTTTAGTGCTAATGACTAACAACAGAGATGCAGTCTGTACAGTTAATCAGCAGCTCTAGTCAGGATATGCTAAACTGAAGTAGTGAGTCTTCAGACGGGATTTAAAAGCTGAGACCGAAGGGGCATCTCGTATAGTAGCAGGCAGACCATTCCACAGTTTAGGGGCCCTGTAACTAAAAGCTCGATATCCCATTGTTATTTTTTATAAGTGATGTCACCGGATGTGACATACAAGGACGTGACATCATCCAATGGGACCAGAAGTGATGTCATCAAAGCTTACCCGGAAGTGACTTCGTCTGCAAGAGTTGGAGGCAGAAATGATGCATCGGAAGAGGAGCCATTTTGGGAATCCAGAATATTCGGTGAGTGTGTTGGTTCATTGTTTTTGTTCGTGAATTCTGTTGAAAAAAGGGAAGCGGCATTAATACCCGATACAACCCCCTTGTCTTGTGAACTTTCACCCACCTCTTGGCTTGTTGGCTGTCTCCTAAGCATACGTGTGTGACAATATTTTTGTGGATTATTTTTGGGACTGTTAATTGTTTGGTGTGTCATTGCCTATGGACTATGTTACAAAGCCTGCATGATACCGTTTTGTCCCTTCACCTCTATATAAACTACACCTTTTTGTGAAACCCAATATTTTATCTGTGGTTCTGTGTCTTAAGTCAGTCTGCAGTTTGGCGTTCACATTCCCACTACATGGGGTGTTTCACTCTGCCATTTCGGTTTCTGTTTCCCTTTGGTTTTTTTTTTTTTTAAGCAAATGAGGAACAGTCTGCTTGGGGCATTTTGGCTTTCTAAACTAAAGGGGAGAGGTGGGGTGTTGATTATTATTAATCAGATGGTATTTTTTACAGGAGACTTACTTAAGAAGTAAGGACCAGTTTCGGTTGATTGAATGAGATAAATCATTCACTACAGCTATACATAGAAAAGTAGAGGTGTGTCAAATTTAATAAATAAAACAATCTCATTTGTTGTAACATATGTAATATCTGATCCCAAAGATCAATATGTCACAGTGATGGGTAATTTATTTAAATCTAAAGTAAATCTGATAGATATCTATGCACCTATTGTGGAGGATAAGAGATTTCATCCAGAATTTATTTGCATCTATTCCTAAAATGAACACTAATAAAATTACAATGGCCAGAGACTTTAATTGTTTTTTAAATCCAGACCTGGGTAGGTCTTCAGCTACTGCAGCAATAACATCTAACCTTTCAAAAATAATCACACAGTTTATGATGGATCACAACTTATCAGACCCATACAGATGTATAAATCCAAACTTAAGAGCATATTAGTTCTTCTCACCAGTACATCATAGTTACTCAAGAATTGATTATTTCTTTATTGATAATAATTTACTGCCCACTATCAAAACCTTGCAACTAACACAGCCACAGGGGATGCACAAACCAGTGTGTTTCTTTGTACCGGTCCCAAGCCCAGATAAATGGGGAGGGTTACATCAGGAAGGGCATCCGGTGTAAAATTTTGCCAAACCAATATGGGGACAACAATACAAATTTCCATACCAGATCGGTTGAGCCCCGGGTTGACAACGACCACCACCAGTACTGTTAGCCAATATGGAAGAAGATGATCCGCTGTGGCAACCCCTAACGGGAGTAGCCAAAAGTAGAAGAAGATCAAATCTTGCAACTACAATGCTATTTTTATCTCCAATGCCCCTCTGATCATGCCCTACACTCTCATTTCATAGGTGGTGTTTTAACCCTATGTCATTAGTGGAGGAGAACCATACAGAATTCATCTTCAAGCAAACAGACTCCAAAGCCAGGTCTCCAAATGAGATACTTTACAGGCAAAGACAGGTTTTGCAATCAGAATTTAGCCTCTTGACAACAAAAGAAACGGAACAACTCATCTTTACATGTACAGTACATCACAGCAGCATTACTATGAAGATGGAGAGAAGGCTAATATGAACTTAGCTCAAGAAATACACAAGCAGGAAGTTCGCAGTACAATAACAGAAATTACCAACACAGAGATAAAATTATTAACCATAAAAATATAAACCACACATTTAGTAAGTACTATAAATCCTTATATTCTACTCAGTTTAAAGAAAATAAGTCACAATATAATGAGTTTTCTGATGCATAACAAATACCACAGCTAGATACTCTTAATGCAGAGGAACTGGACAAACCTCTGACACACTTAGAATTACTGGACACTATAAACTCACTCCAAAGTGTGAAAGCAATAGGACCTGATGGCTACCCAGTGGAATTTGATAATAAAAAAAAATTCAAATAAGTTAGCTCCACTATTACTGCCAATGTTTATATAAGCTAGAGACAATGACATTCTACATCAAACTTTTCACCAAATATTAATTACCATCTTTTCAAAGAAAAATAAGGACTTATTACAATGAGCATCATACAAAGCAATTTCACTTCTGAATAATGATGTTAAAATATTCTTCAAAGTTCTAGCTAGAAAGACTGAGAAAGTGCTTCCTCCTGTAATATCACAATACCAAACCAGATTTATTAAAGGCAGACACTTAGCTTCTAATCTTCAACATTTGTTTATATACTCATCTATAAAATCGAACACACCAGAGATCTTATTATCTTTGGACGCAGAAAAAGCACCTGGCATGATTGAATGGACTACCTATTCACCACTTTCCAGAAATTTGGGATTGGCCAAAACATATGTGCATGGATAAAACTACTCTATACCAGTCCAGAAGCCTTAGTCTGAATTAAGTACCTAGGGGTAAACATCAGAAGTAAATATAAAGACTTTTTCAACAAAATTTTGCCATCTTTGTGGAAAATATTAAAGAAAATGTGAACAGATGGTCTACCTTCCATCTTACATTAGCAGGGAGAATCAGTGCTATCAAGATGAACATCCTTTCCAAGCTTCTTTTTCTATTGTAGAGCATCCCCATATACATTAACAAATCCATCTTTAAATTAGACTCAACTATAACAACATTTATTTGGAATTTGAAACATCCATGCATCCAAAGAGTGACTCTACAATGACCTAAAGCAGAATGGAGCATGGCATTTCCTCACTGTCAGTTTTACTATTGGGTGGCAAATACACAAGCCATAAAGACTTGGAAATTGACACAAATTGATGAATATACACAAGCTTAGTCTGCAATAGAAGTAAAATATTGCTGTACTTATTTATATGGCTTGCTTTTGGCCCATCAAATACAAATTATCGTCGATATACTAATAATCCAATTGCTCATCAGGATATGGAACTAATGCAGGAAGTACTTTAAGACAGAAAAGATTTTATCTGTTGCACCCCTACATGACAACCACATTTTTCCACTCTCTCAGACCAGAACGCTAATAAACTGCTAGAAAAATGTTTTTACCATTGATTTCAGTGACTCTATTCACACCTAAGCGTTTTACAAGCAAGTAGTTTAGAAAACTTCTTCATGCAACAGTTTGAGCATTTTGGGCAAAACATTTGCTCCACTGAAATCAATGGTGACACTCATAAAACACAGGTAAAAGAAAACAAAAGTGCATTTTAAATGTGTTTAAAGGAAGTCAATGCCTATTCCTGGATGAAGCAGCATATTGAAACTAGATGTAAAAAAAATGGTGGTGTCATTGTGCACATGCATGCATTGGTCTTCTAATGACAGCTATTGTGGGATAGATTAAGGTACGTAGCTTTAAATTAAGTGACAATAATTCAACAAAAGTTATAGGTACACATTTAGTTTTTATCTGGTTAAAGTTTAGTATAGATGTTTTAACGAATAGGCAGAGTCGTAGCGTAGAGCTTTTCTTCACAGTGCCATATGAGATTTGCATGTTCCTGTGCATTTCTGGATTGATCAGTATTACTGAGTATTATTACTTATTTTATATTAAAAAATGTAAATTTGTCATTGATACCCAATTAAGAAAATATGTTTAGTCCTGGGCGGCACGGTGGTGCAGTGGGTAGTACTGTTGCCTCGCAGTTAGGAGACCCGGGTTCGCTTCCCAGGTCCTCCCTGCATGGAGTTTGCATGTTCTCCCTGTGTCTGCGTGGGTTTCCTCTGGGTGCTCTGGTTTCCTCCCACTGTCCCAAGACATGCAGGTTAGGTGCATTGGTGATTCTAAATTGTCCCTAGTGTGTGCTTGGTGTGTGGGTGTGTGTGTGTGTGCGCGCCCTGTGGTGGGCTGGTGCCCTTCCCAGGGTTTGTTTCCTGCCTTGCGCCCAATGTTGGCTGGGATTGGCTCCAGCAGACCCCCGTGACCCTGTAGTTAGGATACAGCGGGTTGGATAATGAATGGATGGATGAATGGATGTTTAGTCCTTTGTGAAGAAAATAAAATCAATCTCCAAGCCATGCCTTCGTGTGATCACAAAATATCTTTAGCAAATAACCAAATTAAAACTAAACATGCAGCACACTCTTTTCTGCTTGCCTCTGCAATTGAGTCCTGAAAATGATCGCACACCATGTAGAACAAACGCTTCTTGTCTTACACCTGGGACTGCTGCGATAATCACCAAGTCCCAGTAACCCTAAAATGGGTTGATTAAATTTACTCCTCCCATTTCCATAGAAATAATATGCATCCACTATGTGTACTCACAACATGGATGACATCTGCTCTTCAGAACTGTGATCGCCAGGATTGAAAGCACCAAAGTCATAAAAGAAATTGTTTTTTTGCACCACTTTATTTTTCTGGTGTAGTAATAGATTTTTTCACTACAACTTCAACAGCTTTATATTAAACTAACTAGTTTTGGAGACTCTGTCTTACACAATATGATTTGTATTCCACATTTATAGAGTTGCTCTTTTTTTGTCATATATGAGAACATTTAAACAGCCAAGTATTTTATACTAAAAAATACAAAAAACATAAGAAATTAAAAAATAACTAATATCATTACATTGTATAACTTACTATAAACTATATAACAGTACAGTTCTAAATATAGCACAGTTCCAAATAAACAAATATAAAAGGCAGTGAAATGAGTATTATGAGTAAATAATACAAAAAACATTATCAATAGAGCTGTAGCTCACTTTAATCCAAATTATTTGTCACAGAGATCATGCAATTGAAATGAGAATTGAAAGATTTGATATTAGACAATAAGCTGAGTATATGATTCAAAACATATCAGTATTTCTATAGCTATAAATAAAAAAGCCTGCAACTTTTTGTAATACAAATGTTCTCACACAAACTTTTGAGAGCATATGCCAAGTATTATACAAGAAATTATTTTCAAACAGTCTGTTAATGTAAAGGCTTTGAACTTGATTTAGGAAGATATTTGAGTCTAAGGTACAAAACATTATTTAAGAAAACATGGGATAAAATATTATACAACATTAAACAAATCAACAATCCATTTACAAAAATGAATCATTTATTTATTTAAATCTATTTACAAAAACTCATGTTGTCCCTGTCTGGAAAGGAAAGGGTGATCGTTTGGATGGCGGCAACTACAGAGCAATAACACTACTCTCTGTGCCTTGCCAGGGTCATCCTCAATAGGATTTGTGATCAGTTGCTCACCTACCAGCGACCAGAGCAGTCTGGTTTTACACGTAAGAAGTGTACCATTGACCGCATCCTGACACTGAGGGTTCTCATGGAGCTTAAACGTGAATATCGGAAGAGTTTCTTTGCAACCTTAGTCGATTTTCATAAAGTGTTCGACTCAGTTGATCGAGCTGTATTATGGGACATCCTCAGACATCACAGGATCCCCTCAAAGTTGCTGGACATCATGGGTGACCTGTACACTGGTATTGTAAGTGCTGTGCAGAGTGGAGGCAGACCCTCTGCATTTTTACCATTTGATTTTGGGGTTAGTCAGGGGTGTGTTCTTGCTCCTACTCTGTTCAATACTTGCATGGACTGGGTGTTGGACAAGGTTGTGGGGTCCAGAGGCAGTGGGGCATCTGTTGGTGAAGATAGATAGATAGATAGATAGATAGATAGATAGATAGATAGATAGATAGATAGATAGATAGATAGATAGATAGATAGATAGATAGATAGATAGATAGATAGATAGATAGATAGATAGATAGATAGATAAGGGGAAATTCTCATACTCCAGCAGCAGCATACTGATACAAAAACAATATTAAATTAAAGAGTAATAAAAATGCAGGTATAACAGACAATAACTTTGTATAATGTTAACGTTTACCCCCTCGGGTGGAATTGAAGAGTCGCATAGTTTGGGGGAGGAACGATCTCCTCAGTCTGTCAGTGGAGCAGGACAGTGACAGCAGTCTGTCGCTGAAGCTGCTCGTCTGTCTGGAGATGATACTGTTTAGTGGATGCATTGGATTCTCCATAATTGATAGGAGCCTTTTGAGCGCCCGTCGCTCTGCCACGGATGTCAAACTGTCCAGCTCCGTGCCTACAATAGAGCCTGCTTTCCTCACCAGTTTGTCCAGGCGTGAGGCACTCGCCACAACCGTTTGATAGAACATCTGCAGCATCTTATTGCAGATGTTGAAGGACGCCAGTCTTCTAAGGAAGTATAGCCGGCTCTGTCCTCTCCTGCACAGAGAATCAGTATTGGCAGTCCAGTCCAATTTATCATCCAGCTGCACTCCCAGGTATTTATAGGTCTGTACCCTCTGCACACAGTCACCTCTGATGATCATGGGGTCCAGGAGGGGCCTGGGCCTCCTAAAATCCATCACCAGCTCCTTGGTTTTGCTAGTGTTCAAGTGTAGGTGGTTTGAGTCGCACCATTTAACAAAGTCCTTGATGAGGTTCCTATACTCCTCCTCCTGCCCACTCCTGATGCAGCCCATGATAGCAGTGTCATCAGCGAACTTTTGCACATGGCAGGACTCCGAGTTGTATTGGAAGTCCGATGTATATAGGCTGAACAGGACCAGAGAAAGTACAGTCCCCTGCGGCGCTCCTGTGTTGTTGAGCACAATGTCAGACCTACAGTTCCCGAGACGCACATACTGAGGTCTGTCTGTAAGACAGTCCACGATCCATGCCACCAGGTATGAATCTACTCCCATCTATGTCAGCTTGTCCCTAAGGAGCAGAGGTTGGATGGTGCTGAAGGCACTAGAGAAGTCCAGAAACATAATTCTTACAGCACCACTGCCTCTGTCCAAGTGGGAGAGGGATCGGTGTAGCATATAGATGATGGCATCATCCGCTCCCACCTTCTCCTGGTATGCGAACTGCAGAGAGTCGAGGGCGTGGCCTACCTGTGGCCTCAGGTGGTGAAGCAGCAGCCACTCTATGGTCTTCATCACATGTGACGTCAGAGCGACAGGCCAGAAGTTGTTCAGCTCACTAGGACGTGATACCTTTGGGACTGGGGTGATAAAAGATGTTTTCCAAAGCCTTGGGACTCTCCCCTGTTCCAGGCTCAGGTTGAAGATGTGCTGTAGAGGACTCCCCAGCTCCAGCGCACAGGCCTTCATCAGTCGTGGCGATACTCCATCTAGACCCGCTGCTTTGCTGGCATGAAGTTTCCTCAGCTATCTGCTCACCTGCGCTGTTGTAATTGTGGGTGGGGATGTCTCTCCTATGCTGGTATCAGCAGAAGGATGGGTGGAGGGTGCAGTACTCCGAGGTGAGAGTGGGTTAGGGTGGTCAAACCTGTTAAAGAAGTTGTTCATTTGGTTTGCTCTCTTCACGTCTCTCTCGATGGTGGCACCCCGCTTCGAGCTGCAGCCAGTGATGATCTTCATCCCATCCCACACTTCCTTCAAGCTGTTATTCTGCAACTTCTGCTCCAGCTTTTTCCTGTACTGCTCCTTCACTGCCCTGAACTGGACTCTGAGTTCCTTCTGCACGAGCTTGAGCTCATGCTGATCACCGCTTTTAAAGGCCCTTTTCTTCTGGTTCAAAAGGCCCTTGATATCACTTGTAATTCATGGCTTGTTGTTAGCATAGCAGCATACTGTTATTACTGGAACTACAATGTCCATACAGAGGTTGATGTAGTCAGTAGTGCAGTCAACAACCTCCTCAATGTTCTCACTATAAGATCCCTGCAGGATATCCCAGTCCGTAGTTTCAAATAGTGCTGGGCGGTATACCGGTTCATACCGAAAACCGTTTTTTATTTTTTTTATGATATGGATTTTTCTTATACCGCAACACCGGTTTAAATTGCCTAAACGATGTTCGGAACGTGGCGCAGCGGGAAACTGTTCAAGTGGGGACCTTTTTCACTGCTACACCGCTAAACACAGATTTGTTGCACTAGGGCTCTTTTTCACTGCTACACCACCAAATAGTGGGCGGTAGCATAGGTATGCCGCGCGGTGAAAATGGACAGAGAGCCGAAAAAAAGGAGTCACATCTGTCGCCTGGAGATGCTTTAATTTTAAAAGGTCAGATGTGTAAATACTGTTTCTATACTACTGGATAATACTGCAAGCCAAGCTGTACTTGTTTTATTTGTTTTCAATACAGTGTAATGTACCTGGGTACTGTGTAATATTGTGACGACATGTTGACTTTATTCTCGTACTTTGTCATTAAAGTAGAACATCGTAACTAAACTTCATCGTAAAATGAATATTTAATTTACTAGATTTTCTCAAACCCTGTCATAAGTTATATAGCACATTAAATGCTTTGTGTTGTGTTCCCCGACCCAGTTGTTAATCACTACGCTTCTTAAACTGACTTCCTCCGCACTAAGAGGAGACAGCGATCACCATACAGAATCCGTTCACTGTATGATATTCCTGCTCTCTGAAAATTTAGAATGCTAAGATAATACTTGATATCATTTTCATGATGAAATGCATTAAAGCAGGTATTAAACATGCACGGCAGTGTGGCGGTAGTGCTGCTCCCTCGCAGTAAGGGGTCCCCAGGTGTATGTTCAGTGTAGAGAACTTTATGGCAGGTGTGACGAGGCTCCGAAAAACTGGATGTATGAATGGGTATCGCACAGGTTTAACTTAAATATTGTTTAAATGTTGGGTTTGTGATCTGGTGGTCGGAAAGACGAACACAGAATTCAATTTGGTGAAAACTGTGTAATGCACCTGGGCTTTTGAAGCCTTGAAGTAATAGTGCAACTATCAGTAATAATACAATTATTTATTTTATTGTTATTATTTATTAGTTTAAATATTATGCAGTTTAATGATGGTAAAGTTGTTTAAAAAGTCACTTTAACGTGTCAGTGGAAAGAGATTGTTAACATTAACAGAAAGTATAGTTGTTTTACAAAAAATATTTATTTATTCCTTTTCTAAGACCTGTTCAGTGCAATACAACTTTTGACAAGCACTTCTGGATATTTTCCTAAGTCTAAATACCTCTTTGGATGGTTGAAAATATGTTGTCAAAATTATAATTTAAGTTTTTGCAAAATTTGTTAAATAAAAAGGTTCTATATTTTGACTTCCACATTGGAAGGCATGTTAGTGGGATTGAGGAGGTCTTCGAAGTACTCCCCCCACCAACCCACAACGTCCCGAGTCGAGGTCAGCAGTGCACCATCACCACCATATACAGTGTTGACACTGCACTGCTTCCCCCTCCTGAGACGCCGGACGGTGGACCAGAATCTCCTCGAAGCCGCCCGAAAGTCGTTCTCCATGGCCTCCCCAAACTCCTCCCACGCCCGAGTTTTTGCCTCAGGAACCACCAAAGCCACATTCCGCTTGGCTTGCCGGTACCTATCAGCTGCCTCCAGAGTCCCACAGGACAAAAGGGTCCTGTAGGACTCCTTCTTCAGCTTGACGGCATCCCTCACCGCCGGTGTCCACCAACGTGTTCGGGGATTGCCGCCACGACAGGCACCGACCACCTTACGGCCACAGCTCCGGTCAGCTGCCTCAACAATAGAGGCACGGAACATGGCCCATTCGGACTCAATGTCCCCCACCTCCCTCGGGATGTGGTCGAAGTTCTGCCGGAGGTGGGAGTTGAAGCTACTTCTGACAGGAGGCTCTGCCAGACGTTCCCAGCAGACCCTCACAACACGTTTGGGCCTACCAGGCTTGACCGGCATCCTCCCCCACCATCGAAGCCAACTCACCACCAGGTGGTGATCAGTTGACAGCTCCGCCCCTCTCTTCACCCGAGTGTCCAAGACATGTGGCCGCAAGTCCGATGACACGACCACAAAGTCGATCATCGAACTGAGGCCTAGGGTGTCCTGGGGCCAAGTGCACATATGAACACCCCTATGCTTGAACATGGTGTTCATTATGGACAATCCATGATGAGCACAGAAGTCCAATAACAAAACACCGCTCGGGTTCAGATCGGGGGGGGGCCATTCCTCCCAATCACGCCCTTCCAGGTCTCACTGTCATTGCCCACGTGAGCATTGAAGTCTCCCAGCAGAACGAGGGAGTCCCCAGAAGGTATGCCCTTTAGCACCCCCTCCAGGGACTCCAAAAAGGGTGGGTACTCTGAACTGTTGTTTGGTGCATACGCGCAAACAACAGTTAGGATCCGTCCCACCACCCGAAGGCGGAGGGAGGCTACCCTCTCGTCTATCGGGGTAAACCCCAATGAACAGGCTCCAAGTCGGGGGGCAATAAGTATACCCACACCCGCTCGGCACCTCTCACCGGGGGCAACTCCAGAGTGGTAGAGAGTCCAGCCCCTCTCAAGGAGATTGGTTCCAGAGTCCAAGCTGTGCGTCAAGATGAGTCCGACTATATCTAGCTGGAACCTCTCAACCTCGCGCACTAGCTCAGGCTCCTTCCCCTTCAGAGAGGTGACATTCCATGTCCCAAGAGCCAGCTTCTGTAGCCGAGGATCGGACCGCCAAGGTCCCCGCCTTCGGCCACCACCCAACTCACACTGCATCCGACCTCCTTGGCCCCTCTCATAGGTGTTGAGCCCATGGGAAGGGGGACCCACATTGCCTCTTCGGGCTGTGCCCGGCCGAGCCTCATGGGTGCAGGCCCGGCCACCAGGCGCTCGCCATCTAGCCCCACCTCCAGGCCTGGCTCCAGAGGGGGGCCCTGGTGACCCATGTCCGGGCAAGGGAAAACGCCATCCAAAGTTTTCTTTCATCATAGGAGGTTTGAACCGCTCTTTGTCTCATCCCTCACCTAGGACCAGTTTGCCTTGGGTGACCCTACCAGGGGCATAAAGCCCCGGACAACAGAGCTCCTAGGATCATTGGGACACGCAAACCGCTCCACCACGATAAGGTGGCGGTTAAAGGAGGGGCGACTTGGAGGTGGGCTCCCCCATCTCTGGGATTGAGGTCACCGAGGTGGTCAAAAAACTCCTTGGTGGCAGGGCCAAGGGGGTGGATGAGATACGCCCAGAGTTCCTCAAGGCTTTGGATGTTGTAGGACTGTCTTGGTTGACACGCCTCTGCAACATCGCATGGACATCAGGGTCAGTGCCTCTGGATTGGCAGACCTGGGTGGTGGTCCCCCTCTTTAAGAAAGGGGACTGGAGGGTGTGTTCCAACTACAGAGGGATCACACTCCTCAGCCTCCCTGGAAAAGTCTATTCGGGGGTCCTGGAGAGGAGGGTCCGTCAGATAGTCGAACCTCAGATTCAGGAGGAACAGTGTGGTTTTTGTCCTGGTCGCGGAACAGTGGACCAGCTCTACATACTTAGCAGGGTCCTAGAGGGTGCATGGGAGTTTGCCCAACCAGTCTACATGTGTTTTGTGGACTTGGAAAAGGCATTCGACCGTGTCCCTCGGGGAATCCTGTGGGGGGGTACTCCGAGAGTATGGGGTACCGGACCCCCTGATAAGGGCTGTTCGGTCCCTGTACGATTGGTGCCAGAGCTTGGTCCGCATTGCCGGCAGTAAGTCGATCCCGTTTCCAGTGAGAGTTGGACTCCGCCAGGGCTGCCCTTTGTCACCGATTCTGTTCAGAACTTTTATGGACAGAATTTGTAGGCGCAGCCAGGGCGTTGAGGGGATCCGGTTTGGTGGACTCAGGATTGGGTCACTGCATTTTGCAGATGATGTTGTCCTGTTTGCTTCATCAAGCCGTGATCTTCAGCGCTCTCTGGATCGGTTCGCAGCCGAGTGTGAAGCGGCTGGGATGGGAGTCAGCACCTCCAAATCCGAGACCATGGTCCTCAGCCGGAAAAGGGTGGAGTGCCCTCTCAGGGTTGGTAGCGAGATCCTGCCCCAAGTGGAGGAGTTCAAGTATCTCGGGGTCTTGTTCACGAGTGAGGGAAGAATGGAGCGTGAGATCGACAGGCGGATCGGTGCAGCATCCACAGTAATGCGGGCTCTGCATCGGTCTGTCGTGGTGAAAAAGGAGCTGAGCCGCAAGGCGAAACTCTCAATTTACCAGTCGATCTATGTTCCTACCCTCACCTATGGTCATGAGCTATGGGTAGTGACCGAAAGAACGAGATCGCGAATACAAGCGGCTGAAATGAGTTTCCTCCGCAGGGTGTCTGGGCTTTCCCTTAAAGATAGGGTGAGAAGCTCAGTCATCTGGGAGGGGCTCAGAGTAGAGCCACTGCTCCTCCGCATCGAGAGGAGTCAGATGAGGTGGCTTGGGCATCTGATCAGGATGCCTCCTGGACGCCTCCCTGGTGAGGTGTTCCAGGCACGTCCAACCGGGAGGAAGACCCAGGACACGCTGGAGGGACTATGTCTCTCGGCTGGCTTGGGAACACCTTGGGATTCTCCCGGAAGAGCTAGAAGAAGTGGCCAGGGAGAGGGAAGTCTGGGCATCTCTGCTCAAGCTGCTGCCCCCGCGACCCGACCTCGGATAAGCGGAAGAGGATGGATGGATGGATATATTTTGACTGCATCTGTCATGCAATGTGATTTCCTTCTCTTCATTAGTGCCACCCCCTTGAAAAGTATCACTTTATGGGGCAATGCAAACCTGTATTAATACTTGTGTGCACATTAAAATGTTTTTTTTGTACAATGTACAATGCTCTTGACAGTGGAATAGGTTATTCTTAGCCAGTAATTGCAGTGGAAAATGTGTTTAACATCCACTCATGCATGGGAAAAAAATACCGTGAAATACCGTGAAACCGGGATAATTTAGAAAAATACCGTGATATAGAATTTTGGTCATACCGCCCACCCCTAGTTTCAAAGCAGTCTCTCAGTGCCTGCTCTGCCTGAGGGGACCACTTCCTGAATGAGCATGTGGTTGTAGGTAGGACCCTCACTCTTGATTTGTAGTGAGGCTGAAGCAGAACCAGGTTATGATCTGCTTTCCCAAGTGCAGGCAGCGGGGTGGTGCTGTATGCATCTTTAACGTTTGCATACAGTAAATCAATAGTCTTATTTCCCCGGGTGTTACAGTCCACATACTGGGAGAAGGCAGGTAATGTTTTGTCCAGCGTCACATGGTTAAAATCTCCAGCGATTAGCACAAGTGCCTCAGGGTGCTGCGTTTGTAACTTAGCAACAGCAGAATGGATGATGTCACTCGCTATCTCCACGTCTGCCTGAGGAGGGATGTAAACAACAACAACAATGACGTGTCCAAACTCTCTGGGCAAGTAATAGCGATGCAAACATACGGCCAACAGTTTGATGTCCCTGCAGCAAGTGGAGATTTTGACGTTAACATGTCCAGAGTTGCACCATCTTGTATTGACATAGAGAGCTACACCTCCTCCTTTGTGCTTCCCACAGGTACTTGCGTCTCTGTCCGCTCTAACTGTGCTAAACCCGGGTAGCTCCACGTTAGCATCTGGGATGGTGGTAGTTAGCCACGTTTCACAAAAACACAACAAACTGCATTCTCTGTAGGTCCTGACATTTTTCACCAGCGCAGCCAGTTCATCGATCTTATTTGATATTGAGTTCACATTTCCCAGGATCACACAAGGCACCAAAGGCTTAAAACGCCACTTTCTCACATGCCGCTTCATTTTTAGCTTAGTGCCAGCTCTGCTGCCACGATACCGCCTTCTTACCTCACTGGGTAAATAGGGAACCACACCGACACTGGTATTTGTTCTCAGCGCTCGAAGTTTACTACTTGAATAGACGAGTCTCGGCATGTAAAAATCCATGTCCACGCTGTAAAAGTAAGTGGGTCCAGGGAACGAATCCACATAAAATAAAGTGATAGGAGTGAGCAATAAAAAATAATAAAAAAAGAGAAAAAAGGTAGAAATATAAAGTTGTACACGGAGCTGCTGAAAAGGCTGCCACTCTCGGCGGCGCCTGAGTCATGACTTTGCTGATGATGCTGTGATCTTCACAGAGTCAATGGAGGCTCTGATCGGGGCTCTCGAGAGACTAAGCAAGGAGTCTGAGTATCTGGGATTGTGAGTGTCCTGGATAAAAACCAAGATTCAGGCCTTTAATGACCTCTTAGGCACAGCCATCAGCAGTGTGTCTGTCTGTAGAGACAATGTTGATCTTGTCGAGACGTTTACTTACCTTGGCAGCAACATGCATGTCTCTGTTGACTCTTCCTAAGAAGTCACTAGACGGATTGGGAGAGCATGGGGAGTCATGAGGTTGTTTGAAAGGGGTGTGTGGCGCTCCCGATATCTATGCAAAAGAATGAAGATCCAAGTCTTTAGAGTCCTGGTACTTTCTGTCTTGCTATATGGTTGCGAGACATGGACGATATCCAGTGACTTGAGATGATGACTGGACTCCTTTGGTACTTCTGAGAATCCTTGAGTGCCGCCAGTTTAACTTTGTGTCGAATGAGTGGTTGCTCATGGAATCCCAAATGAGGCATATTACCTGCATTGTGAGGGAGCATCAGTTACGGCACTATGGCCATGTGGCGCTATTCCCCAAGGGTGATCTGTCTCGCAGGATCCTAATTTTTGAGGAGTCGAGCGCTTGGACCAGGCCAAGGGGATGCCCATGTAACACATGGCTGCAGCAGATAGATAATAATTTCCGGAGGGTGGGACTGGATCGTGTGTTTGCCTGGGGGGTTGCCAACCAGAATCCCAAGCTGTTTCATCATGTGGTGGTTGCAGCAATGTGCTGTACCAGTGCATGCTCCCCAACCTGACTGACCTGACATGACTAATATAATATTCTAATATAATATAATGTAATATGTAATATAATATATTACATTTAATACGAATCAAGCAAAGAGTGGATTCAAGTGATTTACTCTTACTGTTCTTCAATCACGTGTGTGACCGTTTCATTACAGTATTCTGACACTCAATCAACTATACTATGAGTGAGGAAAAGAAGAAATACTCACCTGTATAATTACATTTTTATCCCAAAAAGTGTGTTGCCACATGAACAAGTCAATCTGGAACAATCATACTGACTATCCATCATGCAAAACTAATCAAGCAAACATTATGCTTCATCTGTTAAACATGACTGCATTTTTTTGCAGAAATGAGGCAGCAACTTAAAGTTCACAATGTTTCACTTTCACATGGAATCACTGAGATTATAGTACAAGACACCAAGGACAACTAAAGAAACGGGTATGTGGTAGTCCTGTAATTTTAAAAACAGATTCTATAATTTCTGTGAAGTCCAGCAAAGACAAGAAATTTCCTCACTAGTTCACTGAAGCAAGAGAAGCACACTGCTGTCAGATTGTAAACTCTGAATGGCATCTGACAGGACAGAAACATGCAGAGTCCATTGCCAAAAAAGTGAAAGGCTTGTGGCTAGTTAAAATAATTGATATGAGGCAAAAATATCAAGAGTTCTAATTTTGAAGGGCATCCTCATGGTTCTGGATTATTGAAAGACTAACAATGAGTAGATTCCTTAAAATTTTCTCTAAATATTCTGAAATGACTAAATGTAACAGAAACTCTAATTGGCATGAATGCAGATCGACTGCACTATTTTTGCCCATCAAATATGATATACAATCTATAGCCTAATTCCCATACTGGGACACTCAGCCGAGCAATTTCTCTCTTTCAAGATCCATCCATCCATCCATTTTCCAACCCGCTGAATCCGAACACAGGGTCACGGGGGTCTGCTGGAGCCAATCCCAGCCAACACAGGGCACAAGTCAGGAACCAATCCCGGGCAGGGTGCCAACCCACCGCAGGACACACACAAACACACCCACACACCAAGCACACATATCTTGTGTAACCCCCTTGCACCACCCTTCCATTATCGGTATGCAAGGTCCTGAGCTCTTTTATAATGGTGTCGCCACCTCTATTGTGGGAAGGTACACTATCACCCACCTTCAGCCTTATAATCAATAATCAAATCAGTTCCTCAAATATATAAACGAAAACTCTCTTTACTAAATTGAAACGTGAACAGTTTTTCTAAATTGATAAATTACAACTATATACACTATACATAAAACACAAACAATAACGTATTTAGAACCATATATATATATATAGGCCTATATACAATGGGTCCGAAACTATTGGTGAGCTCACCCGGACTTATTTCCACAATCAATTAATATTACTCACTCCGTTGGGGGCCCCAAACGTAGCTCGGGTGCGTAGTGGCCAAACAAAAAAAAAACAGAAACTGGCCCCTTCACTTGAAAGTTTACTCAAGCCACTTTAAAACAAATAAACAAAAAAAAAAACCCTCTTTACTCACTGATCACCATTTCTGCCTTGTGTCCTGCCTGCCGTCTTTTCCTTTATCAACCAACTCTTCTTTTTTTTTTTTTTTTTTTTTTTTTTTTTTTTTAGCCGTTTGCTACATTTAGTCCCTCTTTCTTTCTCTCTACCTTGTATCGGCGTTTTGCCTCCACAGCACCTCTCTTTTCTCTTTCGTTCTGTCAGTCTTGCTTCAGCGTGCTGCCTCAACTCCGACTTTCTCTCTTGTTCCTTCTGTCTTGCTTCAGCGTGCTGCCTCAACAGTCACTCCTTCTTGTTCTTTCTCCGTCTTGTTTCGGCGTGCTGCCTAAAACTCTCCCTCCTCCGGTTTCGGCGTTTTGCTTGAAACTCTCTTTCTTCTGGTTTCGGCGTTTTGCCTGAAACTCTCTTTTCTTCTCTTTCTTTCTCACCACTCCCGTCTTCTCCTTTTCGTACCTCGACTCTACGAACTATCTTACAACAGTGTCTCCCCCACTGGCCAATCCGAGGATACCTACATATATACTCAACTTCAATAAACTTTATTTATACAAACTCGCAGTTAGATATATTCCTTTTGAAACCTGACCCAGGTTACACTTGTTTAATAGGTTTACATATGGAAGAAATAAAATATTCAAGTTGAGTAATCAAAATGTCATGATGGTTTCAGATGAGAACAACTTGATATGAATGGACTAAGCAACAATGGCAATACCTTAGCAAAATCTCTTGTTTACCTGATCAGTTTGTGCAAGTTTATTTGTTTTACAATATCAGCTGTTTCTAGAAGCTGGATGAACTCTGAAGGAATTGTCAAACTCAATTACTGACAGACACTGACATTTGCTATCTGTTTTGCAACCATATTTGTGCTAGTAAATTCATACCATTTATGATCAACGAAGGTGGTGATGCACTCAGACTGTAGATAAGCAGCAGTTGAAATAGCTTTATGGAGTTCTTGCCTGATGTTAACTGAACTTTGAATAACCTTTATGAATGTTAAAAAGTCATATTTTCCCAGATCTTTCATTTTGACACTGCCTTTTACAGATTTTCATACATAGTTTTGTAAACTGTATGTCTTGAATAATTTGTGATTCAAATGTAATGGTAAAAAAAAAAAAACTGTCTAAAAATAGCATAGGATTGACAGACACAGGATTTGACAAATGCAAGTCCTCACTAGCCATTTTTCTTCTAAGCAAAAGCTCAAATGATGGTGATGCTGGTGGCAGCTCACTCTAATGTGTAGCAATTACAAATAATAATTAGTTTGTCTCTGTAATTTATAGTTTAAATGGTTACGCAGGCATAAATACCATATTACTTTTTATTATATTTAGAGTGATACATTTCTAAACATTTTGATTAAGCTTGCATTTTAAACACATATATAAAAGAACTGTAGCTTTTACTAGCCAAAGCATATTAATAAGAATAATCTTCAATCTTTGCGACAAGGCCCCTTTTAAAATTCAAACAACCAAAGGCAAGACAGACTTGAAGGTAAAGCTGAAAATGTTTTATGTGTCGAAGAATGCTCTGGTAACACCAAGAAATAGGAAAAAAGGCATTTATAAGGTATTGTATAATTTATTGGATAACTATTCTAAACAATATAAGATTTGGTTTAAATACCATCACATTGATGATGCAATCATTCTTGTTTTCTGGGGATACACCACTAACAATCTGACCCTCAGTTATAGCAACTTTATATATATTAATAAATGTCTTTACTACATTAACAATAATGAATTTTGATCCTTTGATACTGGAAACATCAGAAAGGTTTCCAAACATATGTAAAGAAAAATGTATTAAGCCCAGTAAAAAATAGAACACAGAATCACAACATACAGCAGTACATTGATTATTATGGTGATTATTAGGGGTATACCCTCTGTTGCAATGTCTATTTGCTGAATGCAGTGTTACATTTTTCTTGATTGTTTACACACATTTTTCAAAAATATACATCAATTTCGGAAAAATTAAGCTAAAAACAGATCACCAAAAACTGAAGTAAACTTGCTCAAAATGTTATGCTGTACTCAAAACCTTGTACTGTCCATCTTTGCCAAATGGTATAATAATAATAACACAACAAGGCTACTGCAGTGACTTTATTTACTGTATAGTATTATTTTCATATATACATAAAAAATAAAAAGAATGAAAAATACTGGAAGTATCCTGTAGTTCAGAAAATCAAACATTGTAAGGCCTCATCTGAAAAACCTAGGACAAAATGTTTGACTTTCATCAAAGAAAATTTTCTCCTGGCCAAGCAGTAGAGGGAATATCCTGTGGAATGATGAATCTAGGCTTGACAGGATGCTGCTGAAATGTCCCAACACAATACCTCCACGTCTGCACTCATGCCTTGTAGCAGGCATGGTCATGATGTTTACTATCATAAATCTTCCATTGCCATGCACAAAAAAAAAATCTCCTATTGTGTTTTAAGAGGAATATTAAGAAGAGAGATGCAAAGATATGAAATTGAAGCTTCTATCAAACAAGTTCTGAATCTGAGCTGCTCAATGGACTACATTGTCCCAAATAATGACATATACAGTAATAAGGTCCTGTAATGAAAACATTATAGAGTGCATCAAGAAATGCTATTGGGGGTCACTGCTATGGGCGCCTACAGTCATATGAAAAAGTTTGGGAACCCCTCTCAGCCTGCATAATAATTTACTCTACTTTCAACAAAAAAGATAACAGTGGTATGTCTTTCATTTCCTAGGAACATCTGAGTACTGGGGTGTTTTCCGAACAAAGATTTTTGGTGAAGCAGTATTTAGTTGTATGAAATTAAATCAAATGTGAAAAACTGGCAATGCAAAAAATTGGGTACCCTTGTAATTTTGCTGATTTGAATCCATGAAACTGCTCAATACTGATTACTTGCAACACCAAATTGGATGGATTAGATCGTTAAGCCTTGAACTTCATAGACAGGTGTGTCCAATCATGAGAAAAGGTATTTAAGGTGGTCAATTGCAAGTTGTGCTTCCCTTTGACTCTCCTCTGAAGAGTGACAGCATGGGATCTTCAAAGCAACTCCCAAAAGATCTGAAAACAAAGATTGTTTAGTATCATGGTTTGGGGGAAGGATACAAAAAGCTATTTCAGAGGTTAAAACTGTCAGTTTCAACTGTAAGGGATGTAATCAGGAAATAGAAGGCCACAGGCACAGTTGCTGTTAAACCAAGTCTGGCAGGCCAAGAAAAATACAAGAGCAGCATATGTGCAGGACAGACAGCCCACAGATCTCCAAAGACCTGCAAGAACATCTTGCTGCAGATGGTGTGTCTGTACATCATTCTACAATTCAGTGCAATTTGCACAAAGAACATCTATATGGCAGGGTGATGAGAAAGAAGCCTTTTCTGCACTCACGCCACAAACAGTCGCTTGTTGTATGCAAATGCTCATTTAGATAAGCCAGATTAATTTTGGTTCAAATTGCTTTAGACTGATGAGACAAAAATTGAGTTATTTCGTTATAACAAAAAGCGCTTTGCATGGCGGAAGAAGAACACCACATTCCAAGAAAAACACCTGCTACCTACTGTCAAATTTGGTGGAGCTTCCATCATGCTGTGGGGCTGTGTGGCTAGTTCAGGGACTGGAGCCCTTGTTAAAGTTGAAGGTCGGATGAATTCAACCCAATATCAACAAATTCTTCAGGATAATGTGCAAGCATCAGTCACAAAGTTGAAGTTACGCAGGGGTTGGATATTCCAACAAGACAATGACCCAAAACACAGTTCGAAATCTACAAAGGCATTCATGCAGAGGGAGAAGTACAATGTTCTGGAATGGCCGTCACAGTCCCCTGACTTGAATATCATCAAAAATCTATGGGATGATTTGAAGCAGGCTGTCCATGCTCGACAGCCATCAAATTTAACTGAACTGGAGAGATTTTATATAGAAGAATGGTCAAAAATATCTCCATCCAGAATCCAGGCACTCATCAAAGGCTATTGGAGGCGTCTAGAGGCTGTTATGTTTGCAATAGGTGGCTCAACTAAGTGTTGATGTAATATCTCTGTTTGGGTGCCCAAATTTATGCACCTGTCTAATTTTGTTATGATGCATATTGCATATTTTCTGTTAAACAAAAATCCAAAGAATTAAGAGGGGTTCCCAAACTTTTTCATATGACTGTATAGGACCATGGTTGTGGATTTCTTTTCCATTGTCCTCTCACTGGTCATGGACTTCCTACCACAACACATGGACCAATAATATTACTTCTACATCTTCTCCTTTGTGACAAGATAAATACACAGTGATAAGTAGTCCATGGTATTGTGCAGGTTTTTAAATACAGTGGTGTGAAAAACTATTTGCCCCCCTTCCTGATTTCTTATTCTTTTGCATGTTTGTCACACAAAATGTTTCTGATCATCAAACACATTTAACCATTAGTGAAATATAACACAAGTAAACACAAAATGCAGTTTGTAAATGGTGGTTTTTATTATTTAGGGAGAAAAAAAAATCCAAACCTACATGGCCCTGTGTGAAAAAGTAATTGCCCCCTGAACCTAATAACTGGTTGGGCCACCCTTAGCAGCAATAACTGCAATCAAGCGTTTGCGATAACTTGCAATGAGTCTTTTACAGCGCTCTGGAGGAATTTTGGCCCACTCATCTTTGCAAAATTGTTGTAATTCAGCTTTATTTGAGGGTTTTCTAGCATGAACCGCCTTTTTAAGGTCATGCCATAGCATCTCAATTGGATTCAGGTCAGGACTTTGACTAGGCCACTCCAAAGTCTTCATTTTGTTTTTCTTCAGCCATTCAGAGGTGGATTTGCTGGTGTGTTTTGGGTCATTGTCCTGTTGCAGCACCCAAGATCGCTTCAGCTTGAGTTGACGAACAGATGGCCGGACATTCTCCTTCAGGATTTTTTGGTAGACAGTAGAATTCATGGTTCCATCTATCACAGCAAGCCTTCCAGGTCCTGAAGCAGCAACACAACCCCAGACCATCACACTACCACCACCATATTTTACTGTTGGTATGATGTTCTTTTTCTGAAATGCTGTGTTCCTTTTACGCCAGATGTCACGGGACATTTGCCTTCCAAAAAGTTCAACTTTTGACTCATCAGTCCACAAGGTATTTTCCCAAAAGTCTTGGCAATCATTGAGATGTTTCTTAGCAAAATTGAGACGAGCCCTAATGTTCTTTTTGCTTAACAGTGGTTTGCGTCTTGGAAATCTGCCATGCAGGCCGTTTTTGCCCAGTCTCTTTCTTATGGTGGAGTCGTGAACACTGACCTTAATTGAGGCAAGTGAGGCCTGCAGTTCTTTAGACGTTGTCCTGGGGTCTTTTGTGACCTCTCGGATGAGTCGTCTCTGCGCTCTTGGGGTAATTTTGGTCGGCCGGCCAATCCTGGGAAGGTTCACCACTGTTCCATGTTTTTGCCATTTGTGGATAATGGCTCTCACTGTGGTTCGCTGGAGTCCCAAAGCTTTAGAAATGGCTTTATAACCTTTACCAGACTGATAGATCTCAATTACTTCTGTTCTCATTTGTTCCTGAATTTCTTTGGATCTTGGCATGATGTCTAGCTTTTGAGGTGCTTTTGGTCTACTTCTCTGTGTCAGGCAGCTCCTATTTAAGTGATTTCTTGATTGAAACAGGTGTGGCAGTAATCAGGCCTGGGGGTGGCTACGGAAATTGAACTCAGGTGTGATACACCACAGTTAGGTTATTTTTTAACAAGGGGGCAATTACTTTTTCACACAGGGCCATGTAGGTTTGGATTTTCTTTCTCCCTAAATAATAAACACCATCATTTAAAAACTGCATTTTGTGTTTACTTGTGTTATATTTGACTAATGGTTAAATGTGTTTGATGATCAGAAACATTTTGTGTGACAAACATGCAAAAGAATAAGAAATCAGGAAGGGGGCAAATAGTTTTTCACACCACTGTAAGTAATCGTGTCCCGAGAGCGTTTAGGCTTGGAAAGGGTGCAGATGGACACATGACCGCGGTGCTCTGAGGTTGATTGTGGTGCTTGGCTGATTGTGCACTCACATGCAGATGTGAGCAGATCAGTCAGATGCGGCATTCACACCTCAGAGTGGGCAGACGGTCACATCTGCACCAAATCAGGCTGTATAAAGAGAACCGGCACAGAAGGGAAGAGGGGGAAAAGAGATCAGAAGAAAAGAATAAGAAAGACAGAGGTTAAAGAAGAGAGAGAAAGATCATGAATGAACACAGCAGGATAAAGAGATGCCAGGCTGCGGAAGAGTGGCATCGGGAGACGAAGGAGTCAAGTGTGGTGTGGTGCACTACTGGGAGCCCCCAGCAGCAGTAGTGGCCCGAGCCTGTGAGGATAGGTTGACTCTGTCTGTCAATTTTAGAAAGGATGACATAGGGATGGAGGTTTTAGAAACATTTGCTGACTCTTGATTTTAACCTCATTTTAATGGATTTATTTATTGGATATTTTAACCTCCACTGGTTTCATGGACTTATTTTTTTATTTATGAGAAGATTTTAATGCACTGTACTTTAATTTGAACACTGTTTGATATTTGATGGATTGTAATAAAGGCACTGACACTTTTGCACCTACACCTTGGCTGGATATGTGTGTCTTCATTTGCCTTGCTCATCTCAGTTCATGGCTATCAACAATTCAGGTTCAAGAGGTTCCCGGACATAACAGTAGCTGACCCAGACCATCACACCTACTACCTCATAAAGCAAAATGCATTAATGGGGGATGATTCCTAGATCACAAATTGTCTTACAAAGTTGAAATTTAACTCACTTCCATATCTACTGACATTCTTTGTTAGTTTTTACCATTTTGGGAATGAAAGTGTTGATCATCAAATGACAATTCATTATAGTACATACTTGTTAATACTGTAGTTCCAACCCATACCTTTAACTATACCAGAGTCCCTCTTCAATGATATTGCTTCATTCTGTTTTTTTTTCTTTTTCAGGACACAATAAAGTGTTGATAGACTCACTTTTCAGTTCCCAGACTATGGGATTTTCCCCTATAATTTGACTCTGTATCACTCGTTGTAATGTATTTTTTCCCAATCAATGTCCACCATGGCCATCAATTGTCCTGAATAAAAAGTTTATTTTGCTCCACAAACATTTTCCACTGCCTTGTGTGGCAAAGTTATCTGCCATCTTATCCATTAAAAGTGTTCATCTGTAGATTATTTAATATGTGTAAATAATTGCCTGCTGATGGAATCAAGGAATGAACTAGTTTGTGATCTGTAATCATTAACTTTGTTTAATTGGTAGGTTGTTCTTAGTTTTACTTGCAGTGCTTCCAGCCTGAACACAAGACATCCACCCATATCAAATATGCCAATTGAAGAACATTGTGTAAAAAATCTGGGAAGATTAAAAGATAATGAAATTTGAGTGTGAACAATTGAAATGTACTATTTTATAAATAAATGTTGTTATTTGATATTATTTTTAATTTGCACAGATCAGAAAAAAAGAAACAGCATGCTTAAGTTATTCACATAGTATGTACCCATGTACTTCATATCCCATTGTAAATGTTAACAACCCATTCAACCATCCTAAAATCAATAGCCTTCCCTTTTAACAAAGCTTATTCAGGTTGATCTTTAAAAAGATTTAATGATTTTTTTTGATGAATTCGTTCATTGACTATATAAATAACCCTAAGGTTGATGTACACAAAATAACAGTTCTACTGAACAATTATCTGGGCAAAGGGCATGGTGAATAATCTTTGTTTACCAAAAACATCTTGGTCATCTTATTAACCAGCTTAGAGTGTTTCTGATGCTACTTGCACAGTGCTACATCTTGATTTAAAAATTGCATTTTCAAAAGAAAATCATCTACATCCACACTAGCGTTTTCACATCATTTACAAAAGTATTTTCAACCAAACTAAAATGACTGAAAACGCATAGGACATAATCATTTGCCTACATTGGGTGTGCATGCAGCATTAGGCATCTTAAACTAAGAATACACTGCAAGATTCTGGCGTAATTTTAATCCCACTTTGCAATCACCAAGAGATTTTCTGAGTTGGCTCAAATTTCATTTTCATTTTTCAGTATTTCACATGCAGTATTAGAGTGTTTGCAATGCCCAATTGCAGGGGAATATTTGTCATTTCAAAAATTTCAGTGAGCTTTCTTGCAGTGTGAGCAGTCTCATGAGACAATTTTTTGATGTTAAATTTCCCAAAATTCATGGTGCAACGAATGCAGTGTGTTTGCATTATACATGTATACTCTGAGTTCCCACGTTGTGGCATGTCAATTGGTCTGAACATGCTCCTACTGTTTGAGTACATCTATAACTGGTGATTGTATTGTGCAGTGTGAATAGTTGTTTGACCACAGTTTCTAAAAACCACACATAAACACAAATTAGATGCATATGGGTAAGCAACACAAGTGCCACGGAAAGCAACTCTCTGATACCCACTATGATGGAATATGTTTTTCTTCTGTGAAGGGTGACCAATCAGGGAATGACACAGTGTAATGAACAAGATCCATTCAGGGAAGAACCACATAAAAAGCACAATCCAACCAGTGTGCTGCTATTTCAGAAATCTTATTGCCCTTCCAGTTTGAAATGCCACACCAGCATTTTCAAAAGTATTAATCGACACAGGTTGAAAATGCTGGTGTAATTAGGAAGAAAGGTGAAAATAAAGCAAATGTCAGTGTTTTTAAAAAAGGCATTAATGTAGACAGGGCCTGAGCCTGCAAGGAAGGCCTGTTACAAAAATAACATTTCATAATCTATAAGCAGATACTTCTTGTGAACATATTTTTTCTCTTACTTCTGGATGTAAGAATTTCATTGTATATGACAATAGTGATCCTGTAAATCTATAGTAAGAAAATTATGTTTCCCCACCCAACAATATCCAAAACATGAAGGCAGTTTGAACGAATCAATTGGATAATAATTTTGCACACTTTAAAATCATTTTAGATTATGATAACATTTGTTTTATCATCTATGGACATATCTTCTGGCAATAGAAATAATTTGCATCTTCAGGTATACATTAAATTAAAAAATGTTGCTAGGTTATATCTGACATGTTGCAGTTAATTACTACTTACAGAATCTCTAGACAACTTTCAGTCTTAGAAAATTAATCTGAGAGGATGCATGCACAGTCAAACAGATAAGGCAAATTAAATTTAAATAAGTGTATCTTTTTAAAGTATAAACAATATTGAGGTCTGATAAAATCCCAGATTTCATGAGTTACTTTATCAAATAATAAAAACAAAGGAACATCTATCAAAATTAAGCTCTCTTGTTACCGAACCAACTGTTCTTGTTGTCACATTTTTAAATTCAATTGAAATTCAAGAAGAACACAGCAGTCATGAAAAAAGATTTAAGTTAAATATTATCAGTCAAGGTAAATAGTAACAGTTTCCCCCTACAACCCATCACACTTAAAAACATCCTGTATATGTGTTCCCTAAAAGAATTAAAAGTTTTTGATGCCTTTGTAAAGCAGCAAGAGAAGTTCAACAGACAGAGTAAGAACAAAATCAGAGAAGAGTCAGAGAAAAGGGGACAAATTAGAAATTAAGACTGGGAACACAATGCACACCACTGGTCAAGTAGGACCCAACCAAATCCACATTGGACTAATGCTTTTCAGAACTGCAGCCGGATGACACATTGATCTGTGTTACTGAGAATTCAATGGGTCAGCACCTGAATATATGGAGACACTGATGAAGTCCTATACTCATTCTCACCCACTCAGGTCTGTCAGGGAAGAGCATCTGGTGATGCCACCGATGCATGGTATCAAGTCTCAATCCAGACTCTTTTCCTGTATAGTTCCTAGTGGATAGAGTGAGCTACCTGCCTCCATCCATACTGCTGCTTTTAAGAAGCAATTGAAAACTTATCTGTTCTGCAAATATCTGTTTGATAGGAGATAAAAAAAAAAACTTTGCTATGTGATATTTTATATTGTTGGTTAATTTGTTGTTAGACTAAGTTTATATGGAAATAATTGCATATTTATTAGTTATTACATCTTTTTCTCAAACACTTGCTGAACCAACAGGCTCTAGCCTAATGGTGCTCGATTATGTTTACCTCTTTTTTAAGTCACTTTGGATAAAACCGTCTGCCAAGTGAATAAATGTTAAAAAGGCACAATTTAACATCAATTTCTACATGCTGTGTGAAGCAAGCTCTGGGTACAATCAGGAGTTCAGTACTTTCGACAGATAAAGGGATCAAGTGGGATGGCAAGTACAGTTAAAACAGTATTGCTACATCATCTGTGTGGTCACTGGTGGAAACTTAGCTTGTCCATGGTAATTATATTATGATGGACAGTTTCTATGTCTCACTTGGGACTGCTTGACATTTTACTTCAAGGAAAACTGATGTACAGGGCATTGTATGACCAACTGTTGGGATATGCCTGGTGTCTCTGGTTATGTGATGGCTTTAAGCTGCACAGTGGTGCTGTAGCTGTGTAGCAAAAAGGGAAAATGAGTGTGATCAAATGGAAGGTCAAGAAAGATGTCTGGCTCTTAAGCACTGTTTACAATGCTGCAACTTTCAATGTTTGTGTCAGAGAAAATGTGGAAGTCACTACATAATAGCACAATGGGCAATGCTAATTGTGCAGGTCAGGCACTTAAATTTTACCCTGTCATGTGCAACCAACAGAAAAAGTTCTTTCAATATCTGCTCGAACAGTTACATTTGTACGTTGGTGACTATTTCAAAACATATTACACAAAGCATATTAAGTCTGTACCAGTACAGCAGTGAACACTAGACATACCTTTCCTATTGTGATTATATTGATGTTTTGGTATTTACATGTTTCTGTTATAAATAATAACATTTTTTTTTTGTTGGAAAAAATTCAATGGGTTTGTTTTTTTTTTCAGGGGAAACATAATGGTAAGGAGGCTACAAGAAGGGATGGAACCTTGGCTATAATATAATAACAAGAGACACAGATGAAACCCTTCCTACACCGTGACAAAACTGACTTACAAGGCTCCTCTCCCAAATCCTGCTTCAATCAACCCAGTGAAAAACCAACCCCAACCTGCCTTCTGTGTCTGCATACAGATAACCATTTAAACTGTACAGAACAGTTTAATGATAAACCACCTGACCCTAAGCAGCAGATCCATTCACTTAGGCAGTGTCAAAGGAGCCACCCGCAGCTCCATCAAACCAAAGAATCTTAGGTCACCCCTCAAGAACGTGTATGTTAAGCACAGTCAGTTATAAAACCAGTGGATAGTAATTAAGTTTTAAATAAATACCATTCTCCCACAAGCATTTCAGATAAAAAGCACTTTATGAAATTGAAAAATACAACAGCATTCATTAAAAGGCAATGTGCCAGTAGCTAGGAAGTCATCAATGCCTGCTTCAAATCATCAAATATCACGTGTCTTGAGGCTTGTGAAATCTTGAGATGGTCTGGAAACAACTGAAAAGGTTACAAACTCAGTTGGCAATCTCATTTCATTACTGGAGCAATAGTATTTCTGGTTTGAGCTTTTGCTAAACTAAAGTTAGGAAAAAAGAATATTTGCCGGCCTTTGTAATAAAAATTAGAAATATTTATTTCCTTTGAAATCATAACCTAATTCTCAGTAAAGTTGAGAACCTTTAATATTAATGGTCCTGTGCAGTATAAATATAGATTTTCTGGTACTTTTGCACAACAGGTGTGAAATCACAAGTCTGTGCGAGACCTTTTTAATCCTGACACCATTTTCAGATTGCAAAAGCTAAGTAAAAGATTTTTATATAAATATTAGGTGATAAGGAGAAAGTCACAAATATAAATTGAGAAAAAAAGCAAGTGTACCTGGAAGGTTGTCTCAAAAATTGTCCATTAGTCACCAAAGGTCATACCAAGCCAATTTTAAAATTAGAAATCATATGTTGATTAATAAATGAACACAGTTTTGGACCATGACATTTTGATACAAGGAACATCTAATTAAGATTAAGTGGACATTGAAAATGGTATGGTATTCATGTATTAATATTACATTATTTTGAGTTGGTTAGACAATAAGCTTTAAACTTTAAAATATGTTTTTATGATTAATGATTCAAAGCATCTTTAACCCAGATACAGATAGCAGAACATATTTTTACTTTACATTGTGGTAATTTTATTATTTCCTCTAAACTCAAAAACAAGAGGTTTGCAATAAAAATTCCAAAAGTATTCTATGGAAAAATGAATATCAGTGTCCACAACATAATGGAAACCTGTACCTGTCACTTTAGCACCCATTCCAAAACAAAATTCTGCCCTTATTTGAGCACTTTTTATTATTATAAATGGTTACTCATCACGGGATTAAAGGGTTTCAATAATATTCCACTCTCATTCATAGAGAGGTGCTTAAATGATTCATATAGACCACATTAAAATCATATTATGACTAGGAAAAAATTTAGAAACACACAGCTCTCTAATGCCAGGTTTAAAGAGTTGGTGACCATTGAAAGACACAAGTTTGTTAACATTTAAAACAAAAAGAGTGTTGTGCTACTTTACAGGCACAACACTTTAAAATAGCTGTCATTAGGAAAGACTGAACAACAACAGACATTGGAGAGATTAATCAATTAATAAAAGAATAAATTAGCATTGCAGTGATGACTATTTTTTTTTTTGCTTATTATGAATTTTAATTTAATTCTTTGCTGCCTAGCTATTGTTTTTGTTACAAAATTCTTTATCAAAATGTCCAGATCTGTAGCATATTTTTATAACTAGAAGTTGTTAAACACAGTGGAGAAAAACATTAACTGACCAACTTCAAATGCAGCAAATTAAAACAACTGGTAATTTCACTTGAGCTGAAACAAGACTTGGATTAAAGAATGTCTAATAGTACTGCTGATGTTTTATTAATTTTTTACAGTAAGCAACCCATCTCTGCATAGGAAGCCAGTCTACCCATTCACATTAACTCCTATTTACCAACTTAATGTTCTTATTTGTGGGATTTGACCAAATCCTTCTTACATCAAGTCTATGGCTGTAAGCTTCGGACGAGCCAAGTGCAGTTCAGCACCTTCCAACATTATTTCTAGAATGCCTATCCCCTGTGACAGTGGTTTTACACTTTTGTCACATAATAAATCTATTTAAGAGGCAAAGCAACACTCAAGAAAAAGTGATTTAAAATGACATTGCCTCAGAAAAGTGGTGTAGCCCAAATCAAAATAATGAGTTGCACTTATTACAGCATTTTCTTTATTTGATGTCTGGATGCAAGTCTATTCCGACTGTCCCACTTAGCAGCATTGGGTTTGGTGGCATTGTTGATCTCTTTCTTCAGCAATAAAAGTGCAATGATCTTACTTTAGTTTAAATTAGATCTAAAAGTTTGCATGAGGGCCAATGAAGCAGAGTGCACTCTTCAGGACAGGAGTGTCTGTTTGTTGCTGGTGCTTGTCCCCAATACAATCCTTGCAGCTACCACAACTTGCCATACTTCCATTCAAAATGTGATTGCTAATCAGTGGAGGGAAAAGGATTGACTCACCAGCAGGGGTGCCCAGTGTCACTTGATAAGGTCCTCAGTGGCTGCACATTTTCATTCTAACCATTTTCTTAATTAGTGACCAGTTTTTGTGACTAATTTTACTATTTAAGGCTCAAATCCCATAATGGATTCTTTTTTCCTTAATTTAGTAGTCAATAATAACGAAATATAAAACAAGCCAACACACAATCAGATAACCTGTGTTCATCATACAATATCTGAAAATGAATGAAGGACAAGGTTTCAATAATTCTGACCTGCTCATATCCACAAAACATTCTGACAGTGCTCTTAGAAAAAAAGAAAATCAACAGTTTGGGAAATATCTGCTGTGGCAGATAGACAGCACCACCAACCTATGGAATTAAATAATAGGTTTAACTGACAACAAGAACCAGCTTCTAATTAAGAAACTGGTTGGAGTTTGAGTCCCCCAACTTAGCTGATCACTTGCTGGCTCACTTCACGTCTCAATTTTATTTTTGGCTGTCATTTAAAAATTAAGAAGAAATTCAGAGGTTTGAGTTAAAAAAAAAAAAGTGACTAAATGAAGGGGAAAAAAATGTCAGTTAAGAACAGGGATTTTTTCAATTAGTACTAAGTGGCAGAAAGAAAAACATGTAGGCCTCCAAGATTGGAGCTGGGCAATCCTGAGCGTCCCCACTTATTTATTTAGTTAGTTAAAAACACACCTGATGACAATAACAATGTGATAAGGAGGGCCTGAAAAAAGTACCAGTTAATGGGTACAACAATTGGGATAGGCAATCAAAGTACACTGACTGCAAATAATTTTTAAATAAAATTCCAATGAGTGCAACCTTATGAATATCTTTCCTTTTGTAAAGTGTATGAGAGAGGTTTGTACAGCAGCTAATATTTTTTTTTTAGTATTATTTATTTATTTACATAAAAGCAAGTGTTTCAGATGTTATCAGATTACAAGCATCCATGTCAGACTGTTGAGAGGGAGCATACGTGCACAGACCCCCTGACTGGCCAGACCCTCCCTGGTTTGCCAGCTTCCCTTCTTTGGTGTGTACCAGGCTCACCTGCAGTTTGACATGTTGCCCACTCCTGTGAAGAATTACGAGTGCTGTTGAGAGCTATCGCGCTCTAACGAGAGCCGCGGCAACACCTTTTCACCCGGAGTGAGAGCCAGAGGAGCAGGGCAGACAGAAGAGAACGCGTGGAATGCAAGGGCTGCAGAGGCGCGCGCTGCAGGCTGATTGGCTCAGGTGGACTAAGAGCTGGCAGCGCTCCGGCATGTAGAGCCAGCGGCACGGCGCAACGCAGCTTTTTTTTCCCCCGTACTGCCTCGGAAGCGCGTCCTGCCTAGCTTACCAGAAACGCCACCTTTCCGTTTTTAATTGTTCGACGGTGCCGAGGGGGAGTATTCCTTGTCTGCTGTATGCCATTCACGGCATGGACCTCGTTTTGTGCTACGCAAATCGCGTGACTGACTGACTGGCTGGCTGGCTGACTTTCTCTTGATGCGGAGCACAGCTGCAGTATAATTTGTCGGATGTGAGCCTGGTGATTTATCGATACAGGACAACAGAACCAAGTGCAATGGTAGCAGATTTATTTTTATAAACTTTGGCATCTCCAAGAGGAAGAGGTGTGTACCTAGCCGCGCTGCCATTCTTTCGAGCCTGCCGCTGATTGTTAACCTGATCTGTAAGTTGTTTGACTGCTGAGCTTTTCTATCCAGCGCTACCGCGAAAACCTTGTCAAGGTAGCAGGGCATCCTTTCCGGCATCGGCGCGCATACACCGTCGCATCAATTAGATACTGATTGGACGTAGGCTAGACATCTATCCACATCATTATAGTCCGCTGTTGCCTATTTTCGCTGTCATCAGACGACTTACTTAAGCAGAGTCAAGTGAAATATTAACCTGTTAGTGGTTAATAGGCAAACTGTAATTTCAGTGCCTATCGGCAGTTTAGTCTGTTAAGATGCGAATTTACAATTATCAATTCTGCGGATATCGTGAGATAAAGAGCGGTAAGAAATAAAGTTAATTGACATGCATTGATGGCAAGAAAATCGGGGCGTTGCAGTTACTTCTTCGCGTTGGCAATGTGCATTTCACCTTTCTGGTCCACTGCATGCAGGGTGTTGTTTTTGGCTTAAGTGGCAACTCGGTGAGTATGAATAATCCCTAGGAGTAGACACGGGGCACCGAATGTATATCGTAAAGTCGTTTTTATCCACAGTCTTTAATAATATGTACAGAACTGTAGCAATAACATCGCATAAGCACAGCAGCTTGTCCTGTTAGCGTTCTTTCTCGTTTGGAGTTGTACGAATGCTGTACATAGATATTACAACACGTATGTCTAACTGGCAGTGCTTTACATATGTATATATTTTATGTTTTAAGCGTATTTCCGATCTGATCAGTATAGAGGTTATTTCGTTTTGGGTCGGGGGATGTAGCAATGAAATCTACCATTATGTAGTACATCTAGTACCAGCTCTGTTACTAGTTTCCCCACTAAATTGATTGCATTCTGTATAAACCTGTTTTAGTGGCTTTGCTTCAGAAGGCTAACATTTGGGTTTTGTGCTTAATGTCATACTCTGTAAATAAGGTATATCCAGCCTTCGTACTTTGTTTATATATTAAAAAAATCGTGACAAAGTTTTCATGTATATTAGCTGTAGTTTTTAAACCGCTGACACGGAAGCTGTGGACCAGAAACGGATACGATAAGACAAGACACATCCTTCCTAGTAATTTTTTTTGGCAGAGGTAGTGTTGTTTCAAGAGACTTACTACAGTAGTAATGTCCCATTTTCCAACCGTGCTGTTGCGATTTTCTTGTTAGTCCTTTACATAAAGTTCTCAGCACACACAGTATTGCAAAAAATAATGTCTAATCAATTATGTTTAAGAGTCTGATAAAGTAAAAGCAAATTATTTTACTGGTGCCCTGGGAGGAATATTGCAAGCCATGTGATGTCCTGTAATGCTGGCGTGCTTTCATTAGCTTTATGCTGTTCTAAATCAGATGTTCCATTAATCCTTGAGATGGTTAATTTAATGTTTTTAACAACTGGAAGGGCTCCAGTAGCCTTCTAGCTTGATTTTTATTCAAATGCTAATTCCCAAGTGGAACTGAATTAATCCCTAAACAAATCCTGTTTAATACATTGTGGGTGACGCATCGTGTAAGGGATAGTCAAACTGTATCAGAAAGCGGCATCCTTAGAAAATGCTTTTAATGTTAAATATTCTAAAACTGCCTTATTCGTCGGGAGAAGTCGGAGCGTATCCAGTTAGTTTTTTAGGCTCAGTGCAGGAGTCGGCCGGGGACAGGACACACTAACTTCTGCGGGGCTACATTAGGACACCAGTCAACGAAACACGTACTCTTCTGAGAAATGGGAGTAAAGGAATAGATATAAGATTTATACACGCAAATGCCATTTACACTACCCGAAAAAATTTATATCTAAAATGCGCGAATATGGCACTATTACAAGTCTTGTGCTATTAATTATTGAATGTAGAGTATGAACCATGAGTGAGATGTTTGTGTTGTGAGATTCTTCAAAGGAATGCCAAATTATGGATCCATGAGGCGACTGCTTCTAAAAAATACTAAACTACTTTTTTTTTTTTTTTTGTTTTAAAATATTTCATTTTGTCCTTCTGTTCCTTTACATGTATACTTAATTATTTGGAAATTCATAGTTGATGTGCTTTTTTTTTTTAAATTCCATATGTTTATTCATGAAACTCTCCTGGGATTCATAATTCTTCAGATATTGTATAATGTCATTTAACAACAAAAACCTGTTATGCGAAAGTACAGTCTGTTCAAAGAGGCAATGTCACTGAATAACTTAAAGTAGCATAATTATTTAAAATGACTCAAATCTGTAGCTGTGCCCAAGAATTTTTAAAGTTGGCGGGTGAATTTCATGCAGACCGCTTCAGTTTTATTTTGTAGAAAATAATCTGAGTAACATTTTTTCCACAATAAACAAATTGAATCAATTGGAATAGTGCTTTTGGATGCCAATTTATATTAAAAAAAAAAAAAAAAAAATTGCCCACACAGAACTAAATTCCATCCATCCATCCATTTTCCAACCCGCTGAATCCGAACACAGGGTCACGGGGGTCTGCTGTAGCCAATCCCAGCCAACACAGGGCACAAGGCAGGAACCAATCCCGGGCAGGGTGCCAACCCACCGCAGGACACACACAAACACACCCACACACCAAGCACACATATCTTGTGTAACCCCCTTGCACCACCCTTCCATTATCGGTATGCAAGGTCCTGAGCTCTTTTATAATGGTGTCGCCACCTCTATTGTGGGAAGGTACACTATCACCCACCTTCAGCCTTATAATCAATAATCAAATCAGTTACTCAAATATATAAACGAAAACTCTCTTTACTAAATTGAAACATGAACAGTTTTTCTAAATTGATAAATTACAACTATATACACTATGCATAAAACACAAACAATAACGTATTTAGAACCATATATATATATATATATATATATATATATATATATATATATATATAGGCCTATATACAATGGGTCCGAAACTATTGGTGAGCTCACCTGGACTTATTTCCACAATCAATGAATATTACTCACTCCGTTGGGGACCCCAAACGTAGCTCGGGTGCGTAGTGGCCAAACAAAAAAAAAAAACCAGAAACTGGCCCCTTCACTTGAAAGTTTACTCAAGCCACTTTAAAACAAATAAACAAAAAAAAAAACCCTCTACTCACTGATCACCATTTCTGCCTTGTGTCCTGCCTGCCGTCTTCTCCTTTATCAACCAACTCTTCTTTTTTTTTTTTTTTAAGCTGTTTGCTACATTTAGTCCCTCTTTCTTTCTCTCTACCTTGTATCGGCGTTTTGCCTCCACAGCACCTCTCTTTTCTCTTTCGTTCTGTCAGTCTTGCTTCGGCGTGCTGCCTCAACTCCGACTTTCTCTCTTGTTCCTTCTGTCTTGTTTCAGCGTGCTGCCTCAACAGTCACTCCTTCTCGTTCTTTCACCTACATATATACTCAACTTCAATAAACTTTATTTACACAAACTCGCAGTTAGATATATTCCTTTTGAAACCTGACCCAGGTTACACTTGTTTAATAGGTTTACATATGGAAGAAATAAAATATTCAAGTTGAGTAATCAAAATGTCATGATGGCTTCACTTCAGATGAGAACAACGTGATATGAATGGACTAAGCAACAATGGCAATACCTTAGCAAAATCACTTGCTTACCTGATCAGTTTGTGCAAGTTTATTTGTTTTACAATATCAGCTGTTTCTAGAAGCTGGATGAACTCTGAAGGAATTGTCAAACTCAATTACTGACAGACACTGACATTTGCTATCTGTTTTGCAACCATATTTGTGCTAGTAAATTCATACCATTTATGATCAACGAAGGTGGTGATGCACTCAGACTGTAGATAAGCAGCAGTTGAATAGCTTTATGGAGTTCTTGCCTGATGTTAACTGAACTTTGAATAACCTTTTATGAATGTTAAAAAGTCATATTTTCCCAGATCTTTCATTTTGACACTGCCTTTTACAGATTTTCATACATAGTTTTGTAAACTGTATGTTCGCTGGAGCCAATCCCAGCCAACACAGGGCACAAGGCAGGAACCAATCCCGGGCAGGGTGCCAACCCACCGCAGGACACACACAAACACACCCAGCACACACTAGGGCCAATTTAGAATCGCCAATCAACCTAACCTGCATGTCTTTGGACTGTGGGAGGAAACCGGAGCGCCCGGAGGAAACCCACACAGACACGGGGAGAACATGCAAACTCCATGCAGGGAGGACCCAGGAAGCGAACCCAGGTCCCCAGGTCTCCCAACTGCGAGGCAGCAATGCTACCCACTGCGCCACCGTGCCGCCCAGAACTAAATTGTCAAACATTATTTATTATTATTTATTTATTTTTGTTAAAGTGGTTTAGCAACTGTTGTAAACCAAACAAGTTATAAGAAATAGCTCAAGTATGGCTATGTCAACTTCTTATATGAAGGTTTTTTTTTTTTTTTTTTAATTATCTGCATTTTGTTTACCTTTATTTTTTTATGTATAGATCCAGTGCAGACTTATTAACAAAATTGCACTTGTGTAACCACTCCTTTAAAGATGGGTTTTAATCCATGTTTTAGAAAGTTAGCATATTGTTCTTGGAATAATTTGCTGTTGCAACATTTTTAGGCATGATTATGCTCGTAATGCTGCACACTTTATTTGGAGTTGGCAGGCATGTCCTGAAAGTAGCAGACACCCAGTGTTTTGGCATTTATTTTCAAAGTGTGTCATTTATTCCTGACTGTGTCATGGATATTTGGGTTTCCTTTTGCTATTGTAGTGTTCTTACAGTAAGAGTATCCATGCAGTGAAAGTACTGGACTGCTTTCCCAAGGCATGTGTGTGTTCTCAGCCTCTTGGTTCTTGCATTTTGGTTAATACATTTGAGCCCTGTAGAATTAATGCAAATCACTAAATTGAAGTTGTGATTTACATTTCTGTAGCACATTTCCATGCACCGGATGTATCTCAAAAGTGCTTTACAAGATGTTAAAGAAATGGTTACAAGAAAAAACAAGTTAAATTAGGCATAAATATGTTTTAAAAAAAAAAAAAAAGTGTGAATACAGACTTGTATAATACACATCTAGCAGTCTAATATTGTAAGTATCTAAAGATGAATACGATAAGGTAAGATGTCTGGGAGCATAGTTTTTAAAAAAAAAAAAGCAATTTGCAGGGTTTCCGAGGCCAAAAGACCACCTAGCCCATACTGGGTGTTCTACCTAAGAGATTTAAGTTGTGAATGCTGTTATGTGGTTTCTGCCATCAGGTATTTCACGTAGTGATGCCTGATTCTTGGAGGGTTTGGATTTGTTGTTCCTGTGATTTGTCAATTTCTAGATTTCTGGCATGCAACATAGAGCTTGATGCTTTTTTTTTTTTTTCTCCCCCCTTTTTCGTTGTAGTAGCTAGTTATGTGGGTATGGTACAAGATATTGTTCTTCTTCCAAAGTGTGAAAATATTGACATTTACTACATGCTAACAAAATTGTAAATTCGGCAGAGCAATGCTTTGTTGTAATAAAAAAAAAAAAAAAAAAATTCTGGCACATTCCACTTTATATAAAATATATGAATTTAGCAGATTTTGATGGAGATGATTCACCTGAAGCCACAGATGGCACTGAATTGAATATGCAAGATTTAACCCTTTTAACCTAGCCTCATTTTTGGCCTTTTTGTGGCACTTTGATTTAACTGGCTAACTGTTCTATTCCTCAAAATAAACGCCAGGCATTTCAGAATTTTTAAAGATGAAGAATGCTACTGTATGTTGTATGGATGTGTTACAAAAAATAAGTTGAAAAATTTAGTAACATTTGTTCAATAAATGCACTTTATTTCCATAGTTGATGGAAAAGAGTGTCCAAGCACTGAAAGTGTAGGTGAATATGTTAAGAACACATCTTTCTCTTTAACTTGGATAATAATCTTTCTGTCAAATTGTATGCCATTGAATCAGGATGTTCAAGAAACCGGGGGGCAAGTGTTGCTCTGATATAGCAATTTGGCCATATTTGAGAGAAGAAAAACCCTGTTTAGTGGTATCAGAGTATGCAATATGTCCCTTTTTAATGTACTTTAATTCTAACAATGAGTAAATTTAAAGATTTTCTTCAGTTTTTGAAAATTTGAAATTAATGTTCCATCCCACTGGTAGGCACAAAACAATGTGCTTGAGTTTAAAGTGTTAATCTCTGCAATATACAATATTTCTTTAGACTAAAAAATGATCATATCTGGCAGTATGCTAAAAAGCAATCTCAAAGAAAAAGGCAGCTGAATGACATAATATTGGAAAATGTACAATTCAGAAAGTTTTTAACCGTATAAAATTTAAATCTTTAAATGCAACATTTCAGTGCAGACCTTATCCATAAACCAATGAGGAAGATTACACTATGCTACCCTGAAGTACTTTTCACTTTGATTCCTTCCACCTCGTTTATTTTGTGTGTGGGAGTACTTTGAAATGGAGCACCTGTTTAGTAAGTTGTGTGATTTTAAAATAGTAAGTAATTTACAGTAAATCGGCCTAAACAAGAAATCTAAACAAATGTTTAGATAGTAGATATGCATTTCAGAGTAACATAACATTTGAAGCCTGCTTAAAACAAAATATGCTTTTATACAAATGTATCATAAAGAGAAACGTCTGATTCAGACATTTTGTTGGAAAACGTGGTCACTGAGGTTAGGATATTAAACAAAACGTGTTAGTTTGCATGGATTTACTACAGAGTGGTATATTACTGTGTATTTATAGATTGGTTTAGTCTTGGATAGACAAGTGATATCTATGATCTCATTATTTTATGTGGCACTGCTACCTAGGAAAAAGGATTAAACACTTGTGAGTTCACTTTCTCACATCGGAATAAAGAGAGAAAGACAGAGCAGCTGCCCTTAATGGAGGAGTTCATGTACCTCGGGATCTTCATCCTGTGTGATGGGGGAGGAGCATCTCTCCTGCAAGCTCTGTATTGGTCGGTGGTGGTGAAGTGGGAATGTAGTCTAAAGATAAAACTCTTGGCTAAAAAGTCAATATACATCTCTGTCCTCGCCTATGCTCAGAGGCTGTGGGTAATGACAAAAAGAATGAGATGGCAGATGCAAGCAGCAGAAATTTTGTTTTCTTTGCAGGGAGGCAATATGACATGAAGTTCAATGTTACAGGTGAGCTTCCGAGTAGAACCTGCTCCTCAGAATTATGAGGAGGTTTGGGCATGTTGCAAGGCTGCTCCTTGGGTAGCTTCACCTGGAGCTCTTCTGGAAACATCCCACTGGGCAGAGACCCAACATCATACCCAGGACATGCAGAAAGGATTATATCTCTTGGCTGTTTTGGGAACACCTGGGAATTCCCTGTCAATAGCTACAGGTCTTGGGGAAGTCTGAGCTGATTTACTTAGCCTGCTGCCCCCACAACCCTCAGCCAGGAAAAGTGGTTTCATAAAAAAATTAGATGTTTTGTCAGGGTTTTTGTCTGGTTAGTGTATTTTTTTCCTTCCCGTTTTTCAGAAACAGTAGGTGTACCAATATACCCTTGATGTAGTTGTCTCCATGGCAATTAGGGGTGGGCGGTATGACCAAAATTCTATATCACGGTATTTTTCTAAATTATCCCGGTTTCACAGTATTTGACGGTATTTTTTTCCCATGCATGAGTGGATGTTAAACACATTTTCCACTGCAATTACTGGCTAAGAATAACCTATTCCACTGTCAAGAGCATTGTACAAAAAAAAA
Source organism: Erpetoichthys calabaricus (assembly GCF_900747795.2). Lineage (NCBI taxonomy): Eukaryota > Metazoa > Chordata > Cladistia > Polypteriformes > Polypteridae > Erpetoichthys > Erpetoichthys calabaricus. The sequence continues at coordinate 109,023,486 of NC_041399.2, read as the reverse complement.
ACATTTTGATGTGCACACAAGTATTAATACAGGTTTGCATTGCCCCATAAAGTGATACTTTTCAAGGGGGTGGCACTAATGAGAAGGAAATCACATTGCATGACAGATGCAGTCAAAATATAGAACCTGTGAATTCTGTGTTCGTCTCTCCGACCACCAGATCACAAACCCAACATTTAAACAATATTTAAGTTAAACCTGTGCAATACCCTTTCATACATCCAGTTTTTCGGAGTCTCGTCACACCTGCCATAAAGTTCTCTACACTGAACATACACCTGGGGACCCCTTACTGCGAGAGAGCAGCACTACCGCCACACTACCGTGCATGTTTAATACCTGCTTTAATGCATTTCATCATGAAAATGATATCACGTATTTATCTTAGCATTCTAAATTTTCAGAGAGCAGGAATATCATACAGTGAACGGATTCTGTATGGTGATCACCGTCTCCTCTTAGTGCGGAGGAAGTCAATTTAATAAGCGTAGTGATTAACAACTGGGTCGGGGAACACAACACAAAGCATTTAATGTGCTATATAACTTATGACGGGGTTTGAGAAAATCTAGTAAATTAAATATTCATTTTACGATGAAGTTTAGTTTACGATGTTCTACTTTAATGACAAAGTACGAGAATAAAGTCAACATGTCGTCACAATATTACACAGTACCCAGGTACATTACACTGTATTGAAAACAAATAAAACAAGTACAACTTGGCTTGCAGTATTATCCAGTAATATAGAAACAGTATTTACACATTTGACCTTTTTAAAACTAAAGCATCTCCAGGCGACAGACGTGACTCCTTTTTTTTCGGCTCTCTGTCCATTTTCACCGCGCGGCATACCTATGCTACCGCCCACTATTTGGTGGTGTAGCAGTGAAAAAGAGCCCTAGTGCAACAAATCTGTGTTTAGCGGTGTAGCAGTGAAAAAGGTCCCCACTTGAACAGTTTCCCACTGCGCCACGTTCCGAATGTCGTTTAGGCAATTTAAACTGGTGTTGCGGTATAAGAAAAATCCATATCATAAAAAAAATAAACGGTTTTCGGTATGAACCGGTATACCGCCCAGCACTAATGGCAGTAGTTTGTTCCTTTTCTGCCTTGGTACTACTTGGACAGGCTTGGACTCCTCACGGTCTTAAGTTGCATTAAGGAGGTTCAGTAAATGGGTGACTACATGATTTTTATATACAGTAACTGTCGGGACTGGGTGATGGAATATAAATTTATATTGTGATAAATCTGATCTGAAATGCAATATTTTGATATTCTTTGATACATTCTCAAAACACCTTAACCTTATTTAAACCTTGTTCTCCATAGTGACACACAACTTGGTATATTTTTTTCATCATCATATTAGAGAAAACTTGTTTATCAAAATGTAACATTTATGAATAGAAGTGTCTCAAAGAACTAACCCCATAAACAATTATTGCTTTAACTCCTCTACTTGTTTTTGAGTTTTCGTTGGATGTATTATGTTTAACACCTTATCTGTTTTGCCGATTATGTCTGTCTGGTAATCGGTATTCTCTCGGCAAACAAATCAATTTCTGTGACCTTTTTTTTTTTTTATTTGTATATTTTATATGGAAAGACCAACTATTGATTCATTATTGTGCTAGTCACAGACAATAAAACATGCATCATATACTGTACATGTTTTATGGTTTGTCATTTTAATGGTTCTTGTAGATATTTTTGCATTTGCTGTATTTCTCCCCCTACCCTTCTGTAATTTATTCTCTGTAATGCTTCCAGGTATTCATTTTATAATGTTGATCAGCATATCAAGTACTGCTTTTGTGGCTGTAATTTGTATGTAGTGTTCTTGACTGTATGGATAGGTACTTTACAGTGCTTGTGCTAGGCAAAAATCTGAGGAGGGTGGTGACATTTAATGGAAACTGAGCTGCTGCAATTACAGTACCTAGTGAAACTCAATTTCAATACTAACACTGAAGTAACATCTTGCTCTTACTAAGGGCTTAAGGAAATTGCAACGGAGAATATATGTATGTATGTATATATATATATATATATATATATATATATATATATATATAACATCAAAATATGTTGAGCTGGTTGACAACATGCTTCAAGCATAGAAAACAATGAAAAGCAACATGCCACTGAAGTAATTTTCTGTGTTCACAGTTGGATTTCTTGCCTGCTAAATTGGTGTAGTCGGTGATGAACATGGTAAAAGTTGTTATTGCCAGGATATTGCAATGATAGAAAAGCTATGTGAGATTTGAGACCCTGACAACTTCCAAGTGTGCTTGCTAATGTGATTGTGTCAATCATTCAGCAATTAACAACTGTCAATTCAATAGAAGTTAATTTCATAACTTGTCCAGCTTGAAGCTGTCTATCATCGGTAGTTTTTTTTTTTTTTTTTGAGGCAGCAAAACTTTTAAACATTTGTAAAGTGATGATAAACTGAATTTTTTGCCATCATATGCCTACCGCCCATACTGCATAATGGGATACAATGTACCTTAACAGATACTTTTTTTTATTTGAAAGGAATTGCAATAAGTTTGCTTTTTTGCCATGTTATTTTAACCCTGACATGTTGTATATTGGTGGTTTTTTTTTTTTTTTTTCTCCCTCTCCTCTCCCCAAAGTTAAAAATATGGAGGACCATAAATTAATCACCTTTTCTGCTTGTACTCATGGAAAAAATATTGTAACATCCTTCTGTACAAAGAAGCTCACATATGTTAGACATGTTTTTTGGAAAACATTTTCTTAATTTAGGTGCTTGTACGACTCCTACTGTTATGCCATTGTATGCTGCTCTAAGAAAGGCCAAAAAAAAAAAAGGAATTCTATAAGAAGTTGTACTACTCCGGTTTCTTTCTATGTTGTAAGATAATTCTTCTACTGCTACTCTGTAACATACCATGCCGGTTATATCCGCAGCTGTCTACCTCACCTGGGGCCTCATGTATAAGGCCGTGTGTAGAACTCACTATAACATGGCATAAGCACAAAGTGGAAATGTTCGTACGCACAAAAAAAATCCAGATGCATAAATCTGTGCAAACGCCAACTTCCATGTTCTTCCGCTAAATAAATCCTGGTCAGAGTGAAAAGTAATGCACATGCCTTCTGTCTTGCCCCAATTCCTCCCAGAATTATGCCTCTTTGAATATGCATATCAATATAAATGGCCCTTAAGCTCTGCCTTCTGTGAAAATACAATGGCAAAAGCACGAGGGAAAATAGAAGAATTTCAGCGAATACCAAGTGGAGGCAAAGGAAAAACATACTATTTGTTGGTTTAAACAGTGATCTAAACAACAAAAGGAAGTTGATCGAGTGACATAGCATGTCGGAGAAACTGAAAAGCTCAAGTTCATAAAGTCGCACAGTGCCCAAAATAAAAAAGTTGTTGCATATCAGTCGCCGTGAAAAGCTCAATGTCAACTTTTAATCTCAATTTCCACTTTAATCTTTGTAGTTTTATTTTGTCATTTAAAGTAGAACATCATAAGCTTCATCTTAAAATCGTTTAATTTACTAGTTTCTCAAATCCCAGTGTAACGAAAGTAGCACATTAAATGCTTTGTTTTGTATTTGATCTATGTGATGTATTGTGTGTGAATCACTACGTGCTTCTGGGCTTTTTCTTCCTCTGACAGGACACAGGATCCATTACATTTGTAATATTACAGCTCTCTGAATAATACTGCAATGTATATGTGATATTTTCATAATGGGAGTTAAAGCAGGTTATTAAACATGGGAATACGGTGTTGCAGTGATCATGTCTCACGCAAGATGCTTGCTGAGCCATGCGCGACCTTCGATGAAATACTTGTATAGCATTTCTGTCTCTTTCAAACGCACTAAACCCCAATTCCTGTCCTTGCGTTTTCTTTCTCTAAATACCCAATCGCCATCTGTAAGCTTAAAATGCAGAATCTTCAACAATTTAAGGAACATTGAAATTCTTTGTAGTACGTGTTTAATTATTCTATCCATCTAGTGTCGCACCAGCAAGAATACAGCGCGAGGCAGGAACAATCCATGAACAGAGCACCTGCTCCTCGCTAGCTCTGCGGCACAGTGTCATCTTAAAAATATCCTATGTTAATACGTGCTTTATAAAGTGGCTCTGGTTGTACAATATTGTAACTGTTCTGCAAGTTTACAGTGAGGTAATTGTACTAATAAGTACAAACAGTTCTACAAGGAGCACTTGATGGACTGATTGAGTGCATTTATGGTTCTTGGGATGAAACCGTTTCTGAATCTCGAGGTCCGTACAGGAAAAGCTTTGAAGTGTTTGCCGTGTGAGAGCAGTTCAATAGACTGCATGGGTGAGGCAGCGTGTGCTTGATGCTGTATACCAATTCTCTTTCCGATCAGCTGCTGTAGATCTGCGATTCCCCACTCGGATATAGTGATATAAGTACTTGGTTTGCAAAACCAAGCGGAGAACTTGCGTATGCCAGGGTTGGAGCTACCATGAAAATGTGCGTGGCTTTACGCCAAGTTTAGGTTTTATACATAGGTCACAGGTCCAGGTGGCATGCCATACTGTTTGGATAGCTCTCTACCAGGTGCTCAACTCTGCCCACCTGGAAGAGAAAAGTCTGCTTTGGAACACTAATATTCAAACTTAGTTGGCTTTACATTTTCAAAGTTTTATTTTTGCCAATGGACCATAATAGTCATGAAGATGGTGTTACACCTCATGGATTTGGGGAAATTTAATATCACAAACTGTGTGCTTCAGCATCCATGTGGAATTGAAAGATTGCTGTTTTCAGGTGTTGGTACTTGAAATGGATGGCGGAGGACTTTTTTTTTTTTTTTTTTTTTTTTTTAACCAAAAAAAAGCATCCCACGTAGTAAGGGCTCGTTTTATACTTCACGCTCAGAACACGTATGTGCCCGCATCATGGCTGCCATGCGTTTCCAGTGTTCATTTGATGTGTCCTCTGAACAGGTCCTCGGGGAATTAACACAATGCGTGCGTGAGTTGCAGTACCAGCAAAAAGTGTGTGTTGGGTTAGGGGGTGCATTGTGATAAAAATTGGAATGTGAAGTCAGAGTCCCCGTTTACTATCTACATGTGACAGAAAGCCGCTATGCGGATCCTAGTAGGTTCAATGTGCGCACTTCGATGCTTTATGAATGGTTTGATGTGGTGAAGCAAAATGCCGACATACAGATGCATTCGTGGTGCTTTTATATTCATGAATCACTTATTCCCGATCGTAATGACATGAAACATTTTAAGTCTCCCATACCATCTTTTGTGCCGTCTTTTTTTCCCCACCCCATTTTCCTTGCAACTTCACAATAGGAACATAGTGTACAGCGCTGTATTTGAGCCACAGAGGGGGAAAAAAATTACGAGGTTAAAGCGGAGATTTTTCATCATTAAAGCAGACAGTCGTAAACGTCCTCACAGTTTTATTTGTTCCGAGCTTCTTGGACCTGACAGCAACAGCAATAGCTCACCACACATAACACATTAAATGTATGATATTCCAACTCTGCAAATTTAGAATCTTTAGATATCACTTTCATTATGAAATGCACTGTTACATTTTACAGATCGTTAATTTCATTTAAATAATGAATACTGTTAATAATTACACACATGGGGGTGACACGGTGGCGGAACGGTAGCACTGCTGTCTCGCAGGGAGTCCCGCCGCTGGTATTCCCTGCTTGGAAGGAAACTGGAGCACAGTGTGGAATTCAAAGATCTGCAGATTTGGGGATTTGATGCAGCTAAAATGACTCCAGTGTATGTGTGCGCTTGTATTCACCTTGCGATGAGCTGAGGCCCCGTCCAGTGATTGTTTCTGCCCAATGCTTGCTGGAATGGACACATCTGATGGATTTAATCATTAAGCATCCTTTTTAGAGAGATTGCGGTGAGGTGTCATCGAAATTTAATGGGTGTTCCAGGCAATTCACAACACAGAAGCCGAACCTGTTCTCACCTTGATGATATCTCGCACTGCCACCTGCTGGATTCCTCCAGATTTACGTAAAGTACAAGCGCAAGCATAAACAGTAAAACACTTGTGTAGCAGGAGTGTCCGCTGCAGCATGCGTCACGTCGAGTGAAGTATAAACCCGGCCTAAAGGAGTTAGGTTCAGCAGGAGAGGCACTGTAGGAAGAAATGTTGAAAAAGAGGGAGTAGTAACTACAACAATATAGGTTCAGAGCCAGGAGGAGTATTTTTGAAGTTAGATGTTGGTGTCTGCAAAAAAGTCAGACAAGGTACTCCATGGTCTGTGTCTTAGATATGGTTCATGTGGCCTTATCGGCAACAAAGTTCTTCTGAGAATAAAGACTAGATCAGTTCACGGCCCTTGTGGCACATTCTCGCCACCAGTGGTCCATGGACCACACTTTGATAACCACTATTTTAGATTGTCCTTCAGTTGACCAATTTTTATATGGTATAATAAGGAAAATTACAAGGGTGATTATACTTAGATGTTGTTTTTGGCCGAGAACAAGCAGACTCTCTCTGTCCACAGGAATTTTTTTGCTGGTCTGTAACTAGCTGGCCTTGGGTAAATTTAGTGGGGAGTTTTTTTAAATTTATTTTTTAGCACACACAGGTTTAAAATTCATAGTTTTGTTTTTATGTATGTATTGCATGTTTTTCATACTACATATGTAAATAAAAAAATTTAAGAAGTGTACTATATTGGAGGAAATTACATTTTCTAAAAATATATGCTCTGCATATGAGTTCTACAGTATTTACTATGAACTAATCTTTTTAACAATTTGAGTCATTTATATTTTACAACATTCAGACCTTTTTGGCTGTCATTCAGTTTTGGCAGTTTTACTCATTGTTTTGAACATATTTTCAAGTTTCACTATTTAACATTTTTGCTTCTTGCAGAGATTACAGGTTGGTACTCAAGTGCTCAATATGATAGCCATCCAATGTTTACACCAATTCCTTTATTTTTTTGATTTGCCTAACAAATTTGACTATCCTGTTATAAACACTTGGCTAAAACTTTTCAGTTTAAACTGCATGAAACCTTAAACATTGACTCCACTATCAAGCTCTGAGAATTCACAGACAATCTTTAGATATGACATTCATACATACTTGCTTAAAAACTTTGATTTTTATGCTAGGATGGAATCCTGCATTGCATTCATCACAAGATTTGATTGCCTATGTGCCAATAAAGGTTTGAATGAAGGCTTCCTGCCATTTTTAGTCCTGCGTCATTTGCAGCATAAGGGGTTACAATAGAGAACAGAGCAGTGATGTGATACTTCCCAGAAGGTTACAAGGGAAACCTCCCCTGCCTTTGCAATTGTGTAGAACTGCAGAATTTTGGAGGAAACTGCACAGTGGCAGTGCTTTCAGTATTTGTAACAAGTAAATCTTGAGGTACGTTTCAAACCAAAAGAGTTTGGCTTGTCTACACTGGCCAAGAAATAATTTTTATTTGGATATAATTTAGTGTTTTAGTGCTTCAAAGCACCTCTTATGACATACAGTGGTCACACACATGCAGTTAAGAATATGGCATGCTACATTGCTGAATACAAACCTGCAAATGCTAAATTTGCATCATTTTAGTTTTTGAAGGCAAACCGTTATTCATGAGTATAATCAGTAAAATATGACAAATGTAGTGAAAGGGAAAGCGTCATACTTGGTATGGTATGGCGGAAAATGTAGTACAGTCTGTCAGTTACAATTCGCTGAATACAGGTAACATCAGTCCAGTGTTTGTGTGTGTGTGTTTTTTTTTTTTTTTTGTTTTTTTTTTTTTAATTCTATATTTGTACATAAGTTAGGCAATAATGTCTGATCACCCATGTAAGTCACCTTAAACATAGAATGACAAAGGCAGTTTTGCAAGAGTTTTGAATAATAGCTTTAAAGTTTTACATAAATCTTTCTCGGTGAAAAGAAATTTTAAGTTGGGATTAATGATAAAAAAAAAAATCATTAAGCAATAAGGAATTTGTGACATTTGAAATTTTGAATCCATGATTATCTGATTTAAATTTAATTGTAATGATGCAAATTTAAATCTTAAAATAACATCTGCACATCTAAAAGATGTACATAAGCTGGGCTGGTAGCATCGCTTTGAGAGGCCAACTGAATCAACAAGCCAATTAAAAGGGCAGGCTTAGTTATGGGATGCACTTTGGGCCTCCAGGAAGTAGTAGCAAATGAGAGAATTAAAACAAAACCAAGTGTCGTTATGAATAATGCTACTCCTCCTCATTTCTGACACACTAACCCGGAGTCCTTTCAGCGAACAAATCATGCAGCAGAATTGTCCAATGCTAGCGGGGCACCTTTAATACCTACTGCAATACACCTGCATAATCCTTTCCCTGTGACTACCAAGTCAGAAGTTTTTTTTAATTTTGTTCCTCTTTTGTCCTCCTGGTGTGTGTTCAGACCAGTTGTGTATCTGCCTGTCTTCTGAACTTGTGTAAAAAGCCAAATGTCCTCTTGGGGACAAAGTTCTAACAATCTATGCCAGTTGATATGGAGCATTACTGTTTGAGTACTTGGTAAACTTTCAAAAGAACCGGGTTATTTTTGTGAAGTTCATGCTAACCTTGACTAGAAAATGAGGTGAAATGACCCAGATATTTTGAAGCCTTAAACTCTGACAATGAAGTCTGGCGCTTCAAGCATAATGGCTTTTGATTCTGTTCCACAAAAAATATAAATCCTCCAACCTTGCTAAAAAATGTGTTCATCTTCATATATATGCTTAGCTTTATACTTCCCTGATCCTGCCATGCTGTTGTAAGTCACTGATTGAAGACGATTGTAATGAAGGTGTGTGAAACAATTTTGTTACCTTTTCTTGCAAGAATGGTTCTCCTATTTCTAGAGGATTATGAAAGCTGAAAATAATTGAAAGAAGTAAAGCGGGGTAAGTTAAACTGAGTTCGCAGAAAGAACTGCATGTGGCTCACAAGGCTTGGGTTGGCCATGTACAATATAGGCTAAAACTTTTAATGTGGAAAGGCGGTATTGTAATGGAGAGGAGAGGCAACACAAAAACAACTTATTATTCCTAAATGTCCGGGTCGTGAAATGTTGCATTTATATTACTGTTATGCAACATTTGAACTCCAGATTAAGCCTTCTCAAACATTCCATTGAGAACAGCTGTAGGGGGTGTTGATGGTCGGATGTGAAACCAAAACTGCTTTATGGTTCAGCCAGTTGGAAAGGAATTTTGGTGTATTGTTTAGATTACAGTGAAGGCTGTATTCTATACCGGTGATAAAATGGAAATGATATCCTTGTGGTGTAATGAGGACCAGTACAACTTCATGCAGGAAGTTGTAATGGGTGAGCCAATGCCATTTTAAAAAAAAAAAAAAAAAAAAAAAAAAGTGGTTTTCAAGACCATCAAGTGGATGTTAGACATTTGTGTGTGTATATTGCAGGTTACCCAAACTTAACATTTTAGCTTGTAGTGTGTGAAAATATTTTAATCATAAACAAGGGTTCAATAGAGGGAGCATCACAAAAACCATGACTTTTAACCCAGTATGTGTGTCGTTTTTAAATTATTTAATGAGCCATTTTAATAATGTAGGATTAAATATTTATTGGTGGAAACCTAGTAAATCAGGAAATACAAAGTAGTATTCATTGTCCCAAACCAGCAAGGGGTTTCATGGATTTAATCTAATCCTACACAAAAGTATGACATTTTTTGACTCATGAGAAATTGAGATGTAGTAAATAAACAATTTTGTCTGATCACGCAGAGTAATGACTGTAAGGTAAGAACATACAGAGAGGAAAATTCTGACTTGGTTGTCACAGTTCCTGTGAAGCATTATGTTGGATGTATTGCTGTTGATTTATAAGGGAGCCCCAGTAGCATTTGACACACATTTGCTGAAAAATTTGTTGGCTGAATTGTGTGTTAGAGTGCAGTATTGCTAATAATGGCACGGTTTATTTTAATTCTTTTTCTTTGCTACTACCATCAGGATGTCCAGAGTGTGTCCTATGACCGAGCTTGTCATTTTAATTAGCTTGTTGATTTGGTGGATATCTCTTGAAGAGATGTTACCAGCCCAGCACACCACAGAGTAGAAAATCTCACTGGCCATCAGATGTGAAGGATGTTGCTTCCCATATTAAAGGAACCGAGTCTCCTAAGGAAGATTATGCATAAGAAGATATGCATAAACAGTAGGAGGCGCTATCGCTCTCTTGAACCCTCCGGTACCACGCCAAACCCTCCACACTACTGATACAATATCCAGTACACACTACAATAATCAATACACAATCCTCCACTCCCAGACGTGTTGCCACCCTTCCTCCCAGCTCAGCTCACTCATCTGGGGTTTCTCAGTCTTTTATAGTCCATGACCTGGACGTGCTTCTGAACCCCTGTCCACGTGACTTCTTAGCACTTCCGGGTCTGATAAAAACTCTCCTTCATCCCGGAAGCACATCATTTCCTCTGTCGCGTATGCCCTATAACCCGGAAGTATGTCTTAGTCACAGCAAGTCCTTGAGCCTCCCTGCAGCGTCCTCTGGTGGGCCCCACGGTATCCAGCAGGGTTGGGAGTAAAAACTCCATTGTCCAGGATTCCCTGCTGGTTTTTGGGGCACTTCCATGCAACAGTGAGGGCTCCATCTGGCAGCCTGGGGGTATTGGCCGGGATAGATATAGGTGTGTGTATGTATGTATGTATGTATGTATGTATGTATGTATGTGTATATATAATATAGTGTGTGTGTGTGTATAATTATATATAAATTAGTGAGGAACAGAAGTATTTGAACACCCTGTGATTTTGCAAGTTCTCCCATTTAGAAATCATGGAGGGGTCTGAAATTCACATTTGTAGGTGCATTCCCACTGTGAGAGACAGAATGTTTTTAAAAAAAAAAAAAAAAAAAAAATTCAGGAAATCACATTGTATGATTTGTACAGAATTTATTTGTATTGCACTGCTGCACAGAAGTATTCGAACACCTGGCAATCGGCAAGAATTCTGGCTCTCAAAGACCTGTTACTCTGCCTTTTAAGAAGTGCACCTCTACTCCACTTGGTAATCTTAATTAGTAGCACCTGTCTGAGCTCTTTAAAGACACCTGTCCACCCAACAGTCAGACTCCAACTACTACCATGGGCAAGACCACAGAGCTGTCAAGACACCAGAGACAAAATTGTGGACCTCCACAAGGCTGGAAAGGGCTACGGGGCATATGCCAAGCAGCTTGGTGAAAATAGATCAACTGTTGGAGCAATTGTCAGAAAATGGAAGAGGCTAAAGACGACGGTCAGTCTCCCTCGGACTGGGGCTCCATGCAAGATCTCACCTCTGGGGTATCGCAGATGATAAGAAAGGTGAGGAATCATCCCAGAACTACACCGGAGGAGCTGGTCAATGACATGAAGAGAGCTGGGACCACAGTTTCAAAGGTCACTGTCGGTAGAACACTATGCCGTCATGGTTTCAAATTACACATTGCACGGAAGGTTCCCCTGCTCAAGTCATCACATGTCCAGGCCTGTCTGGTTTGCCAATGACCATCTGGATGATCCAGAGGAAGCATGGGAGAAAGTCATGTGGTCAGATGAGACCAAAATGAACTTTTTAGTCTAAACTTCACTCGCCGTGTTTGGAGGAAAAAGGAGGAGTTGCATCCCAAGAACACAATCCCTACTGTGAAGCTTGGGGGTGCTTTTCTGCAAAGGGGACAGGACGACTGCACTGTATTAAGGAGAAGATGAATAGGGCCATGTATTAGGAGATTTTGAGCAACAACCTCTTTCCCTCAGTCAGAGCACTGAAGATGGGTCATGGCTGGGTCTTCCAACATGACAATGACCCGAAGCACACAGCCAGGATAACCAAGGAGTGGCTCCGTAAGAAGCATATCAAGGTTCTGGAGTGGCCTAGCCAGTCTCCAGACCTAAATCCAATCAAATCTTTGGAGGGAGCTGAAACTCTGTGTTGCTCAGTGCCAGCCCCGGAACCTGACAGATCTAGAGGAGATCTGTGTGGAGGAGTGGGCCAAAATCCCTGTTGCAGTGTGTGTGCAAACCTGGTCAAGAACTACGGGAAACATTTGACCTCTGTAATTGCAAACACGGGCTTCTGTACCAAATATTAACACTGATTTTCTTAGGTGTTCAAATACTTATGTGGAGCAGTGCAATACAAATAAACTCTGTACAAATCATACAATGTGATTTCCTGAATTTTTTTTTTTTTTTTAACATTCTGTTTCTCACAGTCGGAATGCACCTACAATGTGAATTTCAGACTCCTCCATGATTTCTAAGTGGGAGAACTTGCAAAATCGCAGGGTGTTCAAATACTTACATACATACAGTGAGGAACATGTGTTTCCTATGTGTTACAAGACCATTCCAGCCTGTTGTTTAATGTGGATTTCCAAGTACTTGTAGGAGTGCGTCACCTCTTCATCCGCTCCCTGGTTAGTGACTGGACATACAGGCTCTTTGATACGATAAAGTCAGTTTCTCTTTGAACTGGGAAGCAAACCTGCACCTGACTCATATACTCTCTCATCCCCTTTATCAATACAGTCCATAAGTACAGAATCCTCTGAGGATTTCTGCAAATGACATGACCTGGTGTTTTGTTTTATAGTCTGAGGTGTACAGAGTGAAGAGAAAAGGAGACTGGAGTATTGCTTGTGTTGCTCACATCTGTATCAGAAACCCAGTTCTTGAGTCTCATGAACTGTGGTCTTCCCAACAGATAGTCAGTCAGTTGTTCAGGATACCACAGGCTCATTCATCTGCATATACTGTATCTGAGTTTACCCCTTACGAGGAATGGCTGGATGGTACTGAAGGCGCCGGAAAAGTAAAATGTAATCCTTGCAGTGCTGCCAGGTTTGTCCAGGTGAGAATAAGCTTTGTGGAGCAGATAGTTAATTGCATCCTCCAGTCTTTGTCAGTTAGGCAAGGTGCTCAACCATAATTGGAATCATAGTCTGGGGTCAGTCTGTCAAAGGTCTTCATAATGTGAGATGCAAGTGCCACTGGTCTATAGCCAATATAATATATTTGGGCAACACTAGGGGCCTCGTGCATAATGCCGTGCGTAGAATTCGCACTATAACATGATGTAAGCACAAAAGCCGAAATGTGCTTACGCACAGAAAAATTCAAATGCAGGAATCTGTGCATACACAAACTTCCACGTTCTTCCACTACATAAATCCCGATCAGCGTGAAAAGTAACGCTCGTGCACGCGCCTTCTGTCCCGCCCCAACTCCTCCCAGAATTACGCCTCTTTGAATATGCAAAGCAATATAAATAGCCCTTAAGCTCAGCATTCTGTGAAAAGGCAATGGCAAACATACGAGGAAAAATAGAAGAATTTCAGTGAATACCAAACGGAGTCAAAGAAAAACGTATTTGTTGGTTTAAACAGTTTTATATAAGCAACAAAAGGAAGTTGATCGAGTGATCATAGTGTGTTGGAGAAACTCAAAAGCTCAAGTTTACAAAGTCGCACAGTGCCCAAAATAAAGTTGTGTCATATCAAAGTCGGCATGAAAAGGTGACTCGTAGCCCACCGTCTGTCATATGAAAGCTTATTAGGGTACTGGGGGGGTGGGGGGTGAAGGCACACAGTGTGAAAAAAGCACAAAATGTCAACTTTAATCTCAACATTTCCACTTTAATCACGTAGTTTATTTTGTCATTAAATTAGAACATCATAAACTTCATCTTAAAATGTTTAGTTACGATGGGATTTGAGAAACTAGTAAATTTTAAAGTAGCACGTGCTTTATGCTTTGTTGTGTATTTGATCTTATATGTGCTGTGTGCCTGAATCACTACGTGCTCTTCCTCCGACAGGACACAGAATCCATTACATTCATAATATTTCAGCTCTCTGAATAATTAAAATACTGCGACGTATACGTGATATAATTTTCATGATATGAGTTAAAGCATGTTATTAAACATGGGAACATGGTGGCGCAGTGATTGTTCATGTCTTACGGAAGATGCTTGCTGCGCCATGCGTGACCTTCGATGAAATGCTTTATTACAGAAGTACTGTCTTTTTCAAACGTACTAACCCCCAATTCTTGTCCTTACTTTTCTTTCTACAAATACCCAATCGACACACAATAAGCTTAGAATGCAGATTCTTCAAAACTTTTAAGAACATCAAAATATCTTCGTAATGTTTAATTATTCTATCCATCTATCCTTCCAGTGTTACGCCAGCTACCGCATGAATACAGCGCGAGGCAGGAACAAACCGTGAACGAAGCTCAAGCTCGCTAGCGCTGCGGCACCGTGTAGTTAGTTAGTTTTTTTTATCTGTATAATAAACATTTTGCTGCATTTCATCTTAAAAATATCGTCATCATATGTAAATCCGCGCTTTATAAAGTGGCTCAGGTTGTGCAATATTCTAACTATCATAAGTACAATTACCTCACGGTAACTTGGAAGTACAAACGGTTCTACAAGGAGCACTTGATGGACTGAGTGCGTGTATAGTTCTTGGGATGAAACGGTTTGTGAACCACGAGGTCCGAACAGGAAAGGTTCTGAAGCATTGGTTGGATGAGAGCAGTTCAAATAGCGAATGGCTGAGGCAGCGAGTGCTTGATGCTGTATACAGATTTAATTCTCTTTCCAATCGCTGTAGATCTGTGATTCACACTCGGATACAATGATATATATACTCCGAGGTGGTGCAGTAAGTGTAATATGGAAAAATATGATCCGCTGTGGCAACCCCTAACGGGAGCAGCTGACAGAAGAAGGTGCAGTGAGAGTAACCACGCTAAAGCAGTTATGGCATTTAGAATAGTTGGTCCATTCTGTGTAACCTTATATTGTTACAGGTTAATTACAATCAGATGCATTACACTTATAAACAATATGCGGTTAATTTCAGTATATTTATAAAGCCATGTCAGGGATGTGGATCTAAAAAAGAAAGGATAATCGCACAGGAATAGTAGCACTGCTTTGACGCTGGGTGCCGCCAGTCTGCAAAACCAAGCAGAGAACTCGCGTACGACAGTGTAAAGCCACGCGCATTTCCACGGTAGCTCATACCTTAAGTTTAGGTTTTATACATCGCGATTTGAACATGGAAACATTCTTGCGCAACATTTGTGTGTACGCACCGTTTATACATGAGGCCCCAGGTACTTCAGCTGGTTAAATTTATATGTTAGAAAGTTTATTTAATAAATGCATTTTACTAAATGTATACGTAAGAGCCAATCTTAAGAAAACATTAACTCAAAGCTTTAACTTTATTTTGAGTAGAATATTTCTTTCATAGACAATGGTAGTCTTCTGGTAGACTTAAGACCCATTTTCAGCATAGAAATGGGATAGGCATACAGCTTTTTGAACGTTTTGATATGATTCAGGAACGTTTTGATATGGTTCAGGAACGTTTTGATATGGTTCAGGAACGTTTAGAAAAGATTTAACTGAATAAAGAAATGAAACAAGAATTTTAAGCTTTAAAAATAACTTTTCTTAAGAACTTGGTCTTTGGTAATTTTGGGGAGGAAAAAGCAGCTGCAGTATACATTAAAGTGTATGATTTTTATGGTATTTGGGACTCCTTGCAGATAGTGCAGTAGAATAGTGTTGATCTTATGTGTGATGCATTTTTTTTTTTTTTCTTGCAATTTTAATATCTATCCAGTTTTTTGAGCTGCAGTCTTTAATCTAAATTCAGCTTTCAGCTAGAAATAGTTTTTAAACTGACACCTCTCACCTTGCCTATTCTTTTTCAATTGAAACTGCTGGATCTTTGTACCAATGGTATATTGGAGCTGCCTCTCAAGACACTAAATTTGTTGGTTGGTCATCCTAGACAATGCACTGCCTTTAATAACTTCCTGTATGTTTTTCTTTTACCTGATAATTTTTTGGGTGTTTGTCCATGGTTCTTTGCAGCTTTCATATATTGTATGTGCCAGTGTGTTGTTTCTTATCTATTTACTTACTCCTTGCTCATTATCTTCCACTGCAAGAAAAAAATACAGCTTTGCCTTTTAAAATAATCGGTGCCCTTGGAGCTTAAGGAGGGAGCGTGGTAGAGTGGCTGGAGCAGTTCCCAGGCATGATATGGTGCGGGTGTTTCCTCACTTGTGTACAGGTGAGGAATTGTCAGTGTCCGTAATTGATGCCGGGAGCTGCTAATTGCCACACCTGTGCCACATCCCCACATATAAAGTTAGATGTGGGGGGGATGATCCGGCCTCCTAGAGGGGAAAGGCAGCACGAACAGGGGTCCCACAAAGGAGTGTAGGTAGTGGCGCTCTAGGGGCTGGATCACCCCACTGATCAATGGTGCGGAGTGGGGCGAGCATGGCAGATCTCCCTAGGGATGCGAGTATGACTGCGGGTGCATGAAGGATGATGGGAGGAGGCAGGCAAACGGCGGTCAGGGGGATGACGATTGTGGCTGCTGAGTCTCTGCCGGCTGCGCGAGTTATGAGTGAACCGGGGAGACTAAGAAGCTGAGCTGGGATCCTACCAAAAAGAACATGAAGGGAGCCAGTGACTGCATTTTTAACCTCTGTTTTTAATGGATTTACTTGTGTTTTTATTCCCCACTATCGGATTGTTTTTGATTGTTGAGCACTGCACTGTGGAAACTGTTTTTGGTTTTGTTTTGAAGCCTTTTAATAAAAGCACTGAACACTTTATTATACATATTCCTCTCGGGGGAATCGAATCACGGGGGTCAGTGCTGGTGCAGTCAGTGTGTACGCCTGATGAGCCCAGAATAAGGGCAAAACACATGTCGCGTACTCTTTGCATTATTTGACAGTAAATTATTTCAACCATTCTATGATCTGCTTCTCGCAACTGAAAAAGGGCACCGTGGCGGATGTTAGCTTACTTGCTGACCAACCACAAATGTTACCTGGTAGGTAACCACCCATACAGATTGTGATTCAGACTACGAATGCCGTGTGTGTGTGTGTATATGTGTATGCATACATACATACATACATACAGTTAGAACCATAAATATTTGGACAGACTTTTTTTTTCTTTCTAATTTTTGTCCTGTACATTACCACAATGAATTTTAAATGAAACAACTCGGATGCAGTTGAAGTGCAGACGTTCAGCTTTAATTCGGTGGGGTGAGCAAAACGATTGCATAAAAATGTGAGGCAACTAAAGCATTTTTTTTTTAACACAATTCCTTCATTTCAGGGGATATATAATAAAAATATTTGTGTGTGTATGTATATTGCCAACAGAATCGCAGTGATAAGAGAGCACACACAACCCTCGCAATGGAGGTACGTCGTATGTGCACAAAATCCTGCGGATCAGGCATCAAGAGGATCGACAATAGAGAGCTTCATCAAAAGTAAGACTAGGATACAAAGACCAAACTTCCTGCTACAGCCAGAACATGAATGGCCTAAGAGACCAGATGAAGTGGACCTGTCTACTAACAACAATCCAGAAATCAAAAGGTGTGTAGTAAGTCTTACAAGTGTAGAAGAAAAAACTGAACCAGTAAAAAGACTTGTGGAGTATTACTCAGAATGGTTCAATTTAAAGAAAGCAGTAGTGTGGTTCCTTAGGTTCAAAGAAGTGCTACTGCGTCTGAAAGAAGAAAGGCAATTCAATATACAGTCAGTCAATCTGGACACAGCCCGGAGAAACAAACACACATCATAGAACATATGAAGAAATACAAATCAACAATGAGGCTGAAGCCACTGTCTCTAAATGACTTGTCTAAAGCAGAAGACGAACTTATTCGCCTCCGTCAACTACAAGCTTAACCAGAGGAGGTTAAAGCCTTGCGCAAAAATCAGCTTGTAAAGAAAGGAAGTAAAATCAACAAACTGGACCCAGTCCTGCCAGAAGGAATATTGAGAGTTGGAGGAAGATTCAGCAAATCTGCTATGCCAGAAGAGGCAAAACACCCTGCAATCATTCAGAAGAATTCACATAATGCTACTCTCAGTATGCAACAAGTTCATAAAGAAATTGGACATTTTGGGCGTAATTACAAGATGCTAAACCCTGTAACTGCTGGGTAAAGAGTGAAGTCATGAAGATAATGCCAGGTGCAAAGGGGCAGTCAGAGTTTGTGTGCAGACCAAAACCAGCACACTGGACAGACCCGTGAACAAACTCTACCTGCTTCAAGAAACAGCCAATGTTTGAAATATGAAATTTTTAAAATGTTTGCAGTGTTATTGCTAGTGATTTGAAAACAATAGTGTGTGTGTATGTGTGTGTGTGCATGTGTATATATATATATGTGTATATATAATGTGTGTGTGTGTGTGTGTGTGTATGTGTATATATATATATATATATATATATATATATATATAATACTAGCAAAATACCCGCGCTTCGCAGCGGAGAAGTAGTGTGTTAAAGAGGTTATGAAAAAAAAAGGAAACATTTTAAAAATAACGTAACATGATTGTCAATGTAATTGTGTTGTCATTGTTATAACTGTTGCTGTCTTTTTTTTTTATATATATATATATATATATATATATATATATGTATATATATGTATATATGTATATATATATATATATATGTATATATATATATATATATATATATATGTATATATATATATATATATATAAATACATATACACACATACATGCAGTTTTAATAACACAGAAATCAATATAAACATTAACATCATTATCATATGAGAATATGAAGTAATATATAAGAAGCACATTTCATATAAATATAAATTATTAAACAGTAAAATCTTCTTCTGTAATTTGCTACCGTGGCAATTTGTGTGTCTGTCCAGGATTTTAAATGACCTGTAGCTTGCAAACCGTTTCACCTATACACTTGAAATGTGGTACACATATAGTACGTCACGTCTACTATCCGCTTTATGGGTGATGATCGTTTTACTCTTTTTATCTTTATTTTATTTTATTGTAGAATCAACTCCTATCTGCGCACAGCAGGGCAGCCGTGGGCGGATGCGTATGGTGTATTCACTCCATGTTATCGTGCATTGCGCTGTCAGTGGTATTTTGATAAAAGAATTTGAACAACATATAAGAAGCGTATAAATTATTAAACAGTAAAACATTAAAATTTAAGAAGTAAAGTTACATTAAGTACTACTGCAGTGCCTTCGGGTATACCTCATTTTTTGTTTGCCCATTACATGCTTAAATGTATACATTTTTTGGTGCACCTACCCGAGAACACGCGACATATAACAGAGCGTGGGAGAAGCATGGATTTTAAACACGCGTGGAGTTCATCTGCTGGTCTCCCTCGTGGAATAACTGGTAATGTTTGACTAAAATGTACAGCGAGTAAAACGACATTACCTCCTATTTTTTTTTTTTTACGATCTCTGAGATCTTGCTTTTTTCGGTTCAAGGCTTCATAAGCTCTTTTATGTTGTATGGTGTACTTATCCCAAACCATCATCTTTGAATGTTGCAAGACTTTCGCCTTGTATGTAGATCGGGGTAATTACATTCATTGCATTCCTAGTCTGAATCACAATCTGATTGTATGGGTGGTTACCTGGCACTGTAGGGTTGCCACCCGTCCTTTAAAATACGGAATCGTGCCGCGTTTGAGAATGAAATTGCGCGTCCCGTTTTGAATCAATACTGGACGGGATTTATCCCGTATTTTTTTTATCATTTTTTTTTTTAACCCTTTAACCGCCAACTCCCTAAATATTCCCCACGCCAGGCGAAATCTGAACAATTTTTGTTTTTTTACTTTTTTACATTTTTTTTTTACATTTTTTACATTTATTCAAGCAGTATTGACCACTAAATGTTGTGCAAGTTGCCAGTGTATACACGAAATCTATAAATGTAACCTGAATTCTCAGCTAAGCAAAACATCTTGATACCAAACCGTGCCCTTTTCAATGGTAGATACTGTCGAAACTGTAAGCGGCCCTTCCACGACAATAAACTTTCATCAACTGCAACTGACGGTCCTGGCATGTAGGGCAACTGAAATGCTTCAAATAAATGATCAATCAAAGGACGTAGCTTGAACAAGTGGTCGCGGTTTGGATCTTTCTTATCTGGCTCATTTCTGTTGTCATTCAAATGAAAGAATTTCAGCAGCAAAGAGAATCGGTTACGTGTCATGACAGCTGCAAAAATAGGTGTTGCATACATAGGATCTGTAGACCAGTACATCTCAATATCTGGTTTTCTGATTATTCCCATCAACATCAAAATCCCAATGAATTTTTTCATTTCGTTTTCATCAGTGTCAAACCAAGCACGAACACGGGAATGTGGAGGTAAATTGGGATTTTTCTCAATAAACTGTGCTGCATACAGATTTGTCTGATGAACAAAATGTCTGATCAAATCAGGTGACACAAACAGCTCATAAAACTGCTCAGCAGTGTAATTGTTTACATCAACAATAAAGCCACACGTTCCCTCAAACGAATGCAGAAAAGGTAGTTCACCACGGGCAGCAGCCCAGCTGAGATGCTGGGGATACACCCACTCATCGCCGTCATCCGATGCGTATTCATTCACAATATCATGCAGCGCACGTTGCTGCTCATCACTGTCACTAAAATCTTCTTCAGAACTGCTACAATCATGATCAGAACTGTCCAAAATCGCCTGCAAAGCCTCACTTGAAGTCAGTTTACGTTTCGCCATATTCACAGCTGTTACATGCGAATCACGTCACATGACCGGCCAAAACAACCACAGACTTGTCGAAATACAACGTAGTAATAATACCCACGCCAAACCGTCAGTTATACTACTTGCCAGGCATTCATAGAACCACAGGCAAATGTGCCGGATAATTCCGGCAGTATGGCGTTAGCATTAAAACAACGGTGCCGGATATATCCGGCAGAGGGCGGTGAAGGGGTTAAAGCAGCGTCTCATGCAAATCATCCCACATGCATTTTATGAAGATGCCTCCTTTCCTAGTTTTGATTGGGTAATACTTGATGTCATCGTTAGTTTGATTGGTGTTTTTAACTGTCCAGTGAGGAGGGCGTGTCTTTTAAGTACAGTCTGCAAAGTGTTGGCACTGAGATGTGGCGTCGGCGCCATAGTTGAAGCCCCTAACGTTGCGGTCAGCAAGTCGGCTAACATCCGCCATGTGCCGTCTTTCAGTTGCGAGAAGCAGATCATAGAATGGTTGAAACTGTTGCCCCTAACGTTGCGCCACGGCGTGTGGTTCGTTTATACCTCGTGTCTTCTCATTAAACTTTTATCTCGCGAATATGTTATTGCAATCCGCAGCGGGAGCGTTTCTATAAACTTAATTTAAACTTACGTTTTACACCGTGCTTTGTTTCCCTTATGAACATGCTTGTATGCTTAACTCGCTCCGTTCTCAATTGTTTAATAAATTTTTTGGTCTTCGCTGTTTGCGGCTGTTCCTCCATTTCCCCCTACTTCGTTGTTTTATCTCGCGAATATGTTATTGCAATCCTTAACGGGAGCGTTTCAATAAACTGATTGAAAATAGTTTTGCATTTACCTTTTTAGTAAAAGGCGAGCTTTTAAGCCTGAGAAATCACCCCGTAAATGCACACGTTTAATTGCACGTGTTAATATGTATGCTTACACAGTATTAAAAGACACTCAACAAGTACACAGTATTAAAAGACAGTCAACAATTAACGTCATTTACCTTCGTTCCCGCGTGTGACTCGTGCTGTAAATCTCTTCCTTGTTTTTAGTTCACGTGATTACGTAGGAGGCGTGATGACGCGATACGTGACTCTGCCTCCTCCATTACAGTGTATGGACAAAAAATATGTTCCAGTTATGACCATTACGCTTTGAATTTCGAAATGAAACCTGCCTAACTTTTGTAAGTAAGCTGTAAGGAATGAGCCTGCCAAATTTCAGCCTTCCACCTACACGGGAAGTTGGAGAATTAGTGATGAGTCAGTCAGTGAGTGAGTGAGTCAGTCAGTCAGTGAGGACTTTGCCTTTTATTATTATAGATATATGTATGTATGTGTATATATACAGTAATCCCTCCTCCATCGCGGGGGTTGCATTCCAGAGCCACCCGCGAAATAAGAAAATCTGCGAAGTAGAAACCATATGTTTATATGGTTATTTTTATATTGTCATGCTTGGGTCACAGATTTGCACAGAAACACAGGAGGTTGTAGAGAGACAGGAACGTTATTCAAACACTGCAAACAAACATTTGTCTCTTTTTCAAAAGTTTAAACTGTGCTCCATGACAAGACAGAGATAACAGTTCTGTCTCACAATTAAAAGAATGCAAACATATCTTCCTCTTCAAAGGAGTGCGCATCAGGAGCAGATAATGTCAATAGGGCTGTTTGGCTTTTAAGTATGCGAAGCACCGCGGCACAAAGCTGTTGAAGGCGGCAGCTCACACCCCCTCCGTCAGGAGCAGGGGGAGAGAGAGAGAGAGAGACAGACAGACAGAGTTTGTTTTTTCAGTGAAAAATCAATACGTGCTGTTCGAGCTTTTAAGTATGCGAAGCCCTGTGCAGCATGTCGTTTCAGGAAGCAGTTGCACAAAAGATAGCAATGTGAAGATAAT
Source organism: Erpetoichthys calabaricus (assembly GCF_900747795.2). NCBI lineage: Eukaryota > Metazoa > Chordata > Cladistia > Polypteriformes > Polypteridae > Erpetoichthys > Erpetoichthys calabaricus. Next base: position 109,000,885 of record NC_041399.2, on the reverse strand, counting down.
CTTTCAGCATTTTTAGATGAGCGTCCGTATAGTCTAGGTGTGCGAACAGCCCCCCCTGCTCAATCCCCATACGTCAGAATCACAGATAGTCAGCGCAAGAGAGAGAGAAAAGTAAGCAATCTAGCTTCTCAGCCATCTGCCAATAGCGTCCCTTGTATGAAATCAACTGGGCAAACCAACTGAGGAAGCATGTACCAGAAATTAAAAGACCCATTGTCCGCAGAAATCCGCGAACCAGCAAAAAATCTGCGATATATATTTAAATATGCTTGCATATAAAATCTGCGATGGAGTGAAAGCGCGATATAGCGAGGGATCACTGTATGTGTGTATGTGTGTGTGTAATATTAATATATATATAATATATATATATACAGTAATCCCTCCTCCATCGCGGGGGTTGCGTTCCAGAGCCACCCGCGAAATAGGAAAATCCGCGAAGTAGAAACCATATGTTTATATGGTTATTTTTAGAATGTCATGCTTGGGTCACAGATTTGCGCAGAAACACAGGAGGTTGTAGAGAGACAGGAACGTTATTCAAACACTGCAAACAAACATTTGTCTCTTTTTCAAAAGTTTAAACTGTGCTCCATGACAAGACAGAGATGACAGTTCTGTCTCACAATTAAAAGAATGCAAACATATCTTCCTTTTCAAAGGAGTGCAAAGCAAGCAGTCAAAAAAAAAATCAATACGGCTTTTTGGCTTTTAAGTATGCGAAGCACCGCCGGTACAAAGCTGTTGAAGGCGGCAGCTCACACCCCCTCTGTCAGGAGCAGGAAGACAGAGAGAGAGAGATAGCGAGAGACAGATAAAAAAAATCAATACGTGTCCTTCAGGAAGCAGCTGCACACAGCCCCCCTGCTCACACCCCCCTACGTCAGCGCGAGAGAGAGAGAGAGAGAGGGAGAGAGAAAGTAAGCTGGATAGCTTCTCAGCCATCTGCCAATAGTGTCGTTTGTATGAAATCAACTGGCCAAACCAACTGAGGAAGCATTTACCAGAAATTAAAAGACCTATTGTCCGCAGAAACCCGCGAAGCAGCGAAAAATCCGCGATATATATTTAAATATGCTTACATATAAAATCCGTGATGGAGTGAAGCCGCGAAAGGCGAAGCGCGATATAGCGAGGGATCACTGTATATAATAACATTTATTTTGTAACAGTAGGGGGCGCTATTGCTCCCATGAACCCTCCGGTACCACGCCAAACACCAGGTAAAAGTATAACTTCTTTTTATTATAATACTGTGCACTAAGAACCCTCCACTACACATACAAAGCTCAATAATCAATACAATATTCTCACTCCTCCTCTCCCAGACACTTCGCCATTCTTCCTCCCAGCTCAGCTCAGTGTCTGGGCTTTCCCACAGTCCTTTTATATCTCCTAGTCCTTTTCTTCAACCCAGAAGCACGTTGTTCCTTCCGGTCATGTGATCATGATGCAGTTCCGGGTTATAGGGCACGTAGCACTCTGCAAGCCTCCCTACAGCGGCTCCTGGTGGTCCCCATGGTATCCAGCAGGGTTGTTTATAAAAACTCCAATGTCCATAATGCCCTGCTGGAATTTGGGGACCTTCCATGCTGCTGGGAGGGCTCCACCTGGCGGCCTGGGTATGTGGACCGGAATATTTGGCAGGCCATCCCTCACAATATATGCACTGTGTGTGTGTGTGTGTGTGTGTGTGTGTGTATCTGGAAAGTATTCACAGCGCATCACTTTTTCCACATTTTGTTATGTTACAGCCTTATTCCAAAATGGATTAAATTCATTTTTTTCCTCCGAATTCTACACACAACACCCCATAATGACAATGTGAAAAAAGATTACTTGAGGTTTTTGCAAATTTATTAAAAATTAAAACAATTAAGAAAGCACATGTACATAAGTATTCGCAGCCTTTGCCATGAAGCTCAAAATTGAGCTCAGGTGCATCCTGTTTCCCCTGACCATCCTTGAGATGTTTCTGCAGCTTAACTGGAGTCCACCTGTGGTAAATTCAGTTGATTGGACATGTTTTGGAAAGGCACACGCACCTGTCTATATAAGGTCCCACAGTTGACAATTCATGTCAGAGCACAAACCAAGCATAAAGTCCAAGGAATTGTCTGTCGACCTCTGAGACAGGATTGTCTCGAGGCACAAATCTGGGGAAGGTTACAGAAACATTCCTGCTGCTTTGAAGGTCCCAATGAGCACAGTGGCCTCCATCATCCGTAAGTGGAAGAAGTTCGAAACCACCAGGACTCTTCCTAGAGCTGGCCGGCCATCTAAACTGAGCGATCGGGGGAGAAGGGCCTTAGTCAGGAAGGTGACCAAGAACCCGATGGTCACTCTGACAGAGCTCCAGAGGTCCTCTGTGGAGGGAGGAGAACCTTCTAGAAGGACAACCATCTCTGCAGCAATCCACCAATCAGGCCTGTATGGTAGAGTGGCCAGACGGAAGCCACTCCTTAGTAAAAGGCACATAGCAGCCCGCCTGGAGTTTGCCAAAAGGCACCTGAAGGACTGTCAGACCATGAGAGAGAAAATTCTCTGGTCTGATGAGACAAAGATTGAACTCTTGGGTGTGAATGCCAGGTGTCACGTTTGGAGGAAACCAGGCACCGCTCATCACCAGGCCAATACCATCCTTACAGTGAAGCATGGTGGTGGCAGCATCATGCTGTGGGGATGTTTTTCAGCGGCAGGGACTGGGAGACTAGTCAGGATAAAGGGAAAGATGACTGCAGCAATGTACAGTGACATCCTGGATGAAAACCTGGTCCAGAGCACTCTTGACCTCAGACTGGGGCGACGGTTCATTTTTCAGCAGGACGACCCTAAGCACACAGCCAAGATATCAAAGGAGTGGCTTCAGGACAACTCTGTTAATGTCCTTGAGTGGCCCAGACTTGAATCCGATTAAACTTCTCTGGAGAGATTTTAAAATGGGAAAAAGATGATCCGCTGTGGCAACCCTTAACGGGAGCAGCTGAAAGAAGAAGATGCAGTGAGCGTAACGATGCTAAAGCAGTTATGGTATTTGGAATACTGCCCCTCTGGGTCACTCTTTCTGGCAAAAACACAGTATTGAAAAGGTTCATAAGCCATGAAAACCCAACTATGTCCAGAGCCTTCAGCATTTCTGGGCTGATCTTCTTCATCATAGGGGTCTAGACACTGCATAGTGGCTTATTTACCTCTATTGACCGCCCTCTGGGAAATGGGCATTGATTCCCCCATCGGCTTCTGGCTCTCCCGATGTTCCCAAACTACCTTCACTACTTGTTTTGGCTTCCCAGGTTTTGTCCAGGTGCCTAATAAACTTGTAGTGTGTTTAGTTTTATTATACAAATTCCAAAGTTAACACTAACTTAGAACATAAGACATTTACATGGCTAGATATTCAGGGGGTTAGTGTGTATGTGTTTACTATGTAGTCCTTTCTTCTTAATGTAGAACTTCCATAACCTATTGAACAGACCCCTTTTGAATGGCATAAAGCAAGTTATGAAATGGACTTTTAATTTCTTGCCACTACAAGGCACTATAAAAAGCAACATAAAGGCTTACATAATTGCTGACAAAATGGCTATAATGTAGGAAAACCGTAAAGGATAGGATGTGAGTGTTGGTGTTTGCAAGGAGTTGGAAGTGGTCCCTAGGATAGCTGACCTCTTGAAGAGTGGTCTATGTAAATGGGTGTGGGTTTTTTTTTTTTTTTTGTTTTTTTTTTAATTTCTCAATAATCAATGTCAGATTTTCTTGCCAGGTAATTGACTTTCACATTCTCCCTTGAATAATGAATTAGAAAAGTGATTGAACTGAACATTAAGGCTCATTGGTCTTGGATGGCCTGGTCAGTTGCACCATCCTTGTAGGGGACAGAGAGCTATCTAAAAAGAGCAATGAACGAACAAGAATCCATTGGGTCATCACCATACAGTGCAGCACTAATATACAATTGTATTTCCCTTAAAATCCATAGTAGGACTTTGGTCATGTTCCAGGTAGTCCTGCGCCTCTTAGAAATTTCTTGATCATCTATAGCTCTTCATTGACTTTAACTTGTGGTGAAACAGCTACTTTAAAAAAATAAATTAATGGAAATTGAGTCTTGAGCATCTTTATAATGTTCTTGCATCCACACCAACATTGACAAATCCGTATCCTCTTTAGAAATTTTGTTTTGGACTGTGGTCGTGCAAACTTGGACTAGTAGTAAATAGTTGTAGAAAGGGATTGGAAAATCCTGATTCTCAGGATGAATTCTGGTTTGCTATAGCACAATTTCTTTGAGGCGAATGGTGGTAGATTATCTGTTGCGAAATTGTTGTATTACAGTTGGCTCACACAGTTCTGAATAGGTTATTATGGAATTAATATGTGCATAATGCAAGATTTAAAAGCCCTTTATGAGTTGAGCACTGAGCAGATAATCAAACATTGAAGTACATGTTTGAGAAACGGCTGATAACAACCTACAAGGGTGGTGAAATGCAGCAGCTTCCAAAGAAAGGAAGATGGTGTGGAAGAACATTACTGACTGAATGCATAAAAGTTATTCAGTAAGGTTTGTTGTTTAGTAAATGAATGTATTGTGCAAAATGAACCCTATCAATTATTGCTTTACTTTTAAATGTTTAATGTCATTAATATTATTAAAAAATAGAATGCAATGCTTACTTGACAACATTTAAGTGCAAAACCCATGGCTCATGCATTGTATTGAGTTATTCTAGTTGATATTGTATTACTTTTGAAAGATGTCAAACATTTATTCTTTCCTCTTGAATTTTTTATTGTCCTGTAATTCCATGCCAGGAGACCAGTGGTTAATCACTTTCTCATATATATCTGCAACAGAAGACTTAAAATAGCCCCCACTCTTTCCATGGTTACTTATCCAATTAAAACTTGACACAATGTTGACTTGCAGAACACCCGTGAGTCGTATGTAGACCCCAGTTATTTGTCATCAAAGCTCATAATGATGTGTGTGGCATCACATATTTTGAGAAGAGAATACACGGGTGTTTGCATAGAGCATCTGGTGTACCAGTGGTGGACCGTGCATTTCACACCTAGGCCTTCAGTAGTGCTCCGTCTGAATCAACCCGCCCCTCAAAAACTAATTTATGGTTATAAAAACCATCTTAATATGCAGAAATACAGTATAAAGAGCCGTTGCATCGCAGATAACTCCTGTAGTCACAATAAATGCCTTTTATTGAATAGACAAACCAGGGTTGAACAAGTTCCTTTCTACTGCAGCTACAGCCGCGACACACATATAAAAAACATCAATAATAACTCAAACTTGCAATATTATTTAGGAAAATCGCAACATTTTACTCGCCAAAAATTCAGATTATTTGTAAACAAAATCCATCCTCCTCTCTTTCCTCAAACAGTTCAATTACTAGCAGTTTGTCCGTGCGCTTCAGTTCCATCACGAAGTCCCTTTCTATCGCCATCGAAGCTAATGCTGAAAGTCGAACCTGCCCGGTCGTAATTCTGGCATAAGTTTTAATTCGCTTTAGGGCTGAAAATGTCAGCTCGACAGAGCAGTGGACACGGGAATGGTCCCCGCCAAACATACCAATGTGTACAGCTGCCCCATGCTCTCATTCAGATTTTTCTGATGAAGGAAGTCGAGGAGATCAATGGGAGATTTTCCTGCAAAATCATCCATGGCATACTTACACCATCCTATCCAATCAACCGGTCTGAATACGGTGACGTTGCTGTACGCCTGCTAGAGGGCCCTAGTAACACCAACTCAAAATCTGATTGGTTGAAGCAACAGTTTAATCGACATTTATTTTGTGTTAGAGGGCCTGCAGAACGGATTGTGAAGGCCTCCGGGCAGACTTCTTTGACTTTGACCCTGCCTGGCAACAAATGATGGCTGAAATGTGATTGGTTAAATGCTTTAATACGAAAATACATGTCTGGAAGCAGCACAACTATTGGAAAAGCTATGAAAGGAAGCGGACAGACTATTTGGAATTGTTTTAAGTATTCATGGACAAAATATAATTAACATCAGTTTGTGATTCAGATATTTTTTTTTAGGCCAGCAGAGAAGGCATTGCAGGCCCTGACGGCCCACCACTGTGGTGTACACACTATGGCTTTACATCCACTTTAATGCTGATGTAAAGATTGTGTTCACATTGCTGTAATATTTGAATATTATGTGTATCAACTACTGTGACTGCCTAAGCAGAAGTACTAGTAGTGCTACATGAGTAATAAAGTTAATGTGTGTTTGGTTTATGTTGCAGCAGCAATTTATTAAAAAAATGTGTAAAATAAGGTGATCTAGATCTGTTGGAATGAATTGAGGTAATCAACTAAAAATTTTAATTTGTTTTCTTAATTGAATAGTCCTTTCTGCCCCTTCCCCACATTTTGCACTGGCCTGCTAGGACTCCGTATTATTTGAGGTGGCTAATCATGATGGATGCTGCACCACATTCGGCGGAAGAAAATTCTTTCAAATATTGAACAAAATTCTCCTGTGTTTGAAGTATTTCTCCTGAAAATCTGATAAAATAGATGGTTGCTACTTCTAAAACAGATGTTGTTCCATAACCGCATTGGCTCAATGCATAACCACATAAAGAGAAGGCATGTTGGAAGTATAGCACAGGACAAAACAATACTTTAAGTAACCCACTTAAACTGATTTTTAACTGTTCAATGGTACTTGTAGTATTTTGAAGTTGAGTAACTTGAATGAATTCTAGAGGCTAGCTTTGGGACATAAGTTAAAGTCACAGAATTTCTTCACACAGAACAGAAATGATCTTCTACATGGACTTGACATTTGCCACCATTAATATTTACGAGTGCATTTACCGGTAAGTAAAGTTTTCATTACATATGATGGCTAAATATGATAGACTAGTGTAATAAATGCACTTGCTAGCTTTATCTCTGGCAGATTTAATCTGTTCCCTTTGCCAGATATTTATACCAGGGCTGGCAACTTTTTTTTTTTTTTTTTTTTTTTTTTTAAAAAAAAAAAAAAAACAAACACATTCTTTGCTTTCATACAGATGTATTCCATCCACATAGCCCAATTACACTGGGGAAATTCTATAATGCATGTATTCATTTAGCAGATGCTTTTATCCAAAGTGACTTACAAAGGTTAAGTCTAGTTGAGTAACCACCTGTTAGGATAGCAATAGGTCAGAGTGACATACAGCGCAAGGTGGCTAAAGGAGTTAAAGGAAAAGGGGAATCGAGCTTAGTCAGTACTGCTATAGACAATAGTAAAAAGAATGAACTGAATGAAATATAGTGCAGTAATTATTTGGTTATTCCATTACAAAACTCCAGGTGGCAAAGTGTCGTAGTAGTAGCATTACTGCCTTTGAATAAGGAGACGATGTTTGTGCCCAGGTCCTTCCTGTGTGGAGTCTGTATGCTCTCCAGAAACGAGGCTTAGCAAAATATCTGCATCATTGGCCTCGCTGATTACGCAAGTCTCACTTTAACTGTTCCAGAAACCCCAATCTGAAGAAATTTCTCAAAAGGATACATATTCTGCCACACATAATCGGAGCAAGCCCTTATCTCGGTTCATGCTTAATTTTTTTTTTTTAAATTAAACGGCATAAATACATTTCACATATATCGGCATTCAACTCCGTAAGATTGAAAATACTCTGTTAAAGCCCATAGTGTACATGCAGATTGGCAAGTACAACGTTTTTTGCTATGTGACCTCATATGTTGTAGGATTGTCAACTGTTTTATTTTAAAATATTTAATAAACTGTATGCAAATCTAAAATAGTAATTTACTATTTTTTTTTTTTTCTTCTCAATACTTTTGCGGGGGGGGGGGGGGGGAACTGGTTCAACAGTATTCAGTCCATTGTTAATGAATACTGTGTGTGAAAGAGAGATTCTGTAGTTCTTTTGTCTGTTTGGCTGGTGTATAGAAGTTTTATGGACATTGACCTTTTTTCTAGCAGTCCTGTTACACCTTATGTGCAGATCTTTTTGCCAGTCAGGACAGAAGCACTTAAAGCTCCCAGAGGAGCTTGTGAAAGTGTGAATTATTGGTCTTCTCACTTAAGCTTCTGTTGTCAAAGAGAAACCTATGAAGGGTTGCTGTCAACTATGGTTTTGGAGGTAGTCTGTGTTGGCTTGATTTTAATATTGACTGGAGAGCATGGCATTGCCCATTTTGCTTTGACATTACAAATGTTTGCTGAAGATTCAACTGCAAGTCTACAATCCCAAAGAAACCCTGACACTTTAAAGTGTGTAAGTTCTCCTTCAGTACATGTTTGGAAATCTGTTTCTGGGTTTCGTCTGGTAATACTGATCTATCACTTAAAAAGGACATCCAGCAATGTCTCTGTACAGCACGTTATACCTTACATGGTCCGTGAATGAAGAGTCATAACTGAACCACTACCAATTGTGACATACAAAACATTTCAATAGTTATCAACCAAAAGGTTGGGCTTACGTGCACCTAGTAAACCAATGGCAATTTTTTCTGTCCTTCTGCCCAACTGTGCTTCTGCTCTATAGCAGGACCTCTGTTGCCTAATGTGTGATCATAACATGGGCTGAGTGGTCCCTCTACTCCATAGAGTAGTGCAGGATCATAAGAGCAGATGATCCTCTGTGATAGTGATATGTGCTAAGAAAACCGCAAGGTGCATAAGGAGGAGGCTCTATGTACAGCATCGTGTTTTGTTAAAGAAGGAAATCTACTGATTGACTGTCCAGCAGACATAAATTCTTCTTTTGGCTGCTTCCTTTAGGGGTTGCCACAGCTGATCATCTTTTTTCCATATTTTCCTGTCCTCTTCATCTTTCTGTTTATATCCATCACCTGCATGTCCTCTCTCACCACCTCTGTAAACCTTCTCTTAGGCCTTCTTTTCCTCTTGCCTAGCAGTTCTGTCATTGGCATCCTTTTCCCAATATACCCAGCATCTGTCCTCTGCACATGTCCAATCCAATGCAATCTCGCATCTCCAAACCGTCCATCCAAAATAACTTTTATGCTAGCAAAAAGTGACCACTGGGTTTAGAGCCTCAAATTCTGCATACTGCAGTGTAGCCAGAAATGACAAGAGAAGGACAGAGGAAAAAGCATTAAATAAAGGCAAAACCTACTTCACATCTTTTTATGTGTTTTGAGGAAATACTCTGTCCTACAATAATTGGGACATGCTGTCTCTGGGTAGAATTGACACTAAGTATCAAACAGAAAAGTACTTTTTACATTTTGATTCATTGAATATTGCTGGCAACCTTTGCAGCTAGGATAAAGCCAAGGGATGTACAAACATATACATAAACATTTCTGGTTCTTGGTTTTTGCTATCCGAGCAATGACCTGTGTTAAAGATGGGATTTTAGTTGTTCTAAATTTCCCCAGACCTGAACTCAATTGGAACACTAAAGAAAATTTCCATTAACTTAGAGCAGCATTTGTTACACAGCAGTTTCAAATACTGTGGCATATACTTGCACATCCTCACAGAGAAACTGTGTGGGGAGCAGGTAAGCAAGTGTAGGCTTACAAGAACATTTTAAAAGGTATTCTCCAATCGGAGAGAAAAAGATTTTGTGTTGTCTGTTGTCCTTTTAAATAAGAGTATATTTGAATATTTGATAATGATCTTCTATTATCCTTTTGTTTATAAATAAAATATTTGGTTTGTTGTACCATCTGGGTTTGAATAACTGAAATATTCTTTTCCTACATCAAAGCCACTAAGAAAGTGAAAGCTTAATTTTTGTAAGATTTTTGCAAATTAAACTGATAGACATATATTTATGTTGTCCTAGCTGTAGCATGCATCCGAGATCTGTCACATCAGATTATTTGGTATGATCCTTATTCTGTGGGTGGATAAATGGTAGCATGGTGCATTTACACGTCCTAAATGTTTTGAGTTACTGTTGCCAAGGAAAGCTAGCCATAATGAGTGACAGGAAGTCCAGCACAATTTGCAGTGTATGTATTCAACTCAAAGCAGCATTGGCCAGATCCACAGAGAGCATCAATGGTAAGGAATGGTAGTCTCGCTACTTAGTGATTCTTGACCTGCACAGAAGCCTCAAATTTTCTCTAGTACTGTAATTTTTCTGATGCTTTTCCTCATATTGTATAGTTTGGGCAGGACAAATTACACCAAAGCCCCATGGATACTGGAGGTTTATGATGCACTATATCTATCTATCCATCCATCCATCCATCCATCCATTTTCCAACCCGTTGTACCCGAACACAGGGTCAGGGGGGGTCTGCTGGAGCCAATCCCAGCCAACACAGGGCACAAGGCAGGAACCAATCCTGGGCAGGGTGCCAACCCACCGCGGGACACACACAAACACACCCACACACCAAGCATTCAGTAGGGCCAATTTAGAAATGCCAATCCACCTAACCTGCATGTCTTTGGACTGTGGGAGGAAACCGGAGTGCCCGGAGGAAACCCACGCACACACGGGGAGAACATGCAAACTCCACGCTGGGAGGACCCGGGAAGTGAACCCGGGTCCCCCAACTGCGAGGCAGCAGTGCTACCCACTGCGCCACCGTGCCGCCCATGCACTATATTGAGACTGATAAAGAAAAAATGGTTAATGTCAACTTTTTTGTACAGTAAATCATATAATAAGGACTCTATTTTTGCTGTTAGTATACAGGCAACCTTATACTTTCTTGGTTGGTCAATTATCAGCATGTCAAAAGACAAAAATACTTGAAAATATTACAGGGCTCCCATAGGCTTCCAGCTTGTACTGTTTGGATTCAATGTGGGCAAACTTAACCCAGCAGTTTCCAAGGTCAGTAAATACTGTGGAAAAGGGCCCAGGAAATTCTGTGGTTTGTGCCTAAATTGAAAAAAGCCAGACAACTGCTTTAACATGCAGAAATGTCCCCATGTATTCATGTAACATACAAACATGATTTGAATAATGACATACAGAAAAGCCTACTAATAGCTTTATAAGTTTTATTTCAAATTGGATGGTTTTTGAAACATGGCATATACTCCATCAAAACGAAGGAGAACATTGTTGCAGTCTTACACTGTTGGCTTTATACAGTAGTTGCAGTTTCCTTTAAAGTAGGAATGGTTGTGCTCATGGCAATGAAATTATTCATGTTGGCTTATCTGGTTTTCTTTTTTCCTTCCCATAGTATTCTTTAGATTGTAAATGCATCCTTCCAGCTAGAATGCATTTGGAGGGAAATGCACTGAATGTAACACTTCATCATTGAACATCATTGCAGTGATTTGGTGAGAAAATATAACGCATTGCTTGGATGGATTAACCTAGGCATTTTCTTGGGTTTTCTGTGTGAAAATGGGAAGATGGCAAACTTGTGTTTCCTAATTTGGTAGTGTAGTGAGAGTGGCATGATCCTGAAAACTCAGCAATTTAATATGGCTGTTTTTATATTTTAGATTGTACAGATATGAAAACTTTAGTTAGTATAACTTATTTGCTGGATAATTTTGAGTTTGCTATTTGTATTTGCCAGTAAAATTAGATTAGATATTAACAGAATTGTCTAGCAAATTAATATGAAAAATAGCTTTTGGGTTAGGCCTGGGTTATCTTTGATATTAGCTGTGTTGAAACAGTTTTTATGGCTGTTACATTTGCTGCACAAATCTATCAAAGAGGTGATGTAAGCATTGGAGCTTGAGTAGGCAATGTTTTGTTGCAAATATGGTTGCTATGCTGAACATTTGAGAAGTGTACATATGAATGGGAATGTGCACTCTAATTTTTGGCTTTGTCTTGAGGAGTTGCAGGTTCTTCATCTGATTTAAGTATGCTCCATTATATACTACAGCTGCTGGGATTTGGCTACTGTTTGATTGAACCTCTGGTATTTGTATTTGCAGTGTTAACAAATATACAGTAAATCTATTATTAAAAAAAAAACAAATCTTGAAAAAATCTCTTGGAAATAGTGTTCAAGTCCCGCCCTCCTCAACCATTTATGGTTAAAGGCCCACGCCCACAGTCCTCTCACCTCTCATTCGTGTGAATGCTTTTGTCAGACACCGTTCCTGCGCTCTCAGCTCTTAAAAAATTTTTACGTTTTCCACAATAAGTTCCCAATAAATGACTTATGTTCAAATCTTAATGAAGAATTTCATCCTGAAGGGTTATCGACAGAAGAAATGAGTATATGGGCAAACCTAGCACCGAGAAACGAAGTTAAAACAATTAACTCAAATTGTTGCTCGGTTACACAGCAAATTGGTTAAATGTGTATCAAAGCTATGCTGAAACAGTTGGTGGTTATTGTGCAGAAGATGAAAACATCAACTTGCAATATCCCATAGAATATCTACAACCGTTAACACCGTCCGGTCTTCCACCGGCCAAATTACTGTTGAAAGAAGGATGTATCGTAATGATATTGCGTAATTTGTGTGAGTGATGGGCAAGATTAGTTGTATCCAAAATTGGTCGAACAATTCTAACATGTAAAATTTTAATAGGCGACAAGAAAGGTAATGTAGTACATCTTCCATGGAAAACCTTAGACACCAAAGGAGATCTTGATCTGCCATTCCTATTAAAATGTTTACAGTTGCCCATTATAATAGCTTTTGCTATGATGATTAACAAATCACAGGGACAAACATTCAAAAACGTTGGTTTATTTATTAGCAAGAAAGAACTGGCTTTTACTCGCGGGCAGTTATACGTTGTGCTGTCACGATGTAACTCCAAACACAGAATCAAAATTCAAAGTGATGAAAGTTAATTCCAAATATTTTTACTGACATTTTACAGTAAAAGAGTAAGTTTAAAAAGTATTTGCGTGTTAATTTCAAAGCCAATCAGAACGACAAGTTTCTGGTGCATCTTATTAGAGACACAGACCACCTTAATTGACTCCTGTCATTTTTAACTATCTCGATTTGTGACATTCCTCATCTTGTTGTAAAGACCTGGGGCCTCATGTATAACGCCGTGCGTAGAACTCGCACTATAACATGGCGTAAGCACAAAAGCGGGATTGTGCGTACGCACAGAAAAATCCAGATGCAGGAATCTGTGCGCACGCATACTTTCACGTTCTTCCACTACATAAATCCCGATCAGCGTGAAAAGTAACGCACGCACCTTCTGTCCCGCCCCAACTCCTCCCAGAATTACGCCTCTTTGAATATGCAAATCAATATAAATAGCCTTCTGTGAAAAGACAATGGGAAAAGCACAGGGGAAAATATAAGAATTTCAGTGAATACCAAGTGGAGGCAAAGGAAACGTACTATTTGTTGGTTTAAACAGTGGTATAATCAACAAAAGAAAGTTGATCGAGTGACAGTGTGTCAGAAAAACTCGAAAGATCAAATTCACAAAGTCACACAGTGCCCGAAATAAAAAAGAAATCACATATCAAAGTCGCCGTGAAAAGGCAAGTCGTAGCCCACCGTCTGAGTGTCATATGAAAGCGTGTTAGGGTACAAACAAAAAACATAGGCACACAGTGGGGGAAAAAAGCACGAAATGTCAACTTTAATCTCGAAATTTCCACTTTAATCACGTAGTTTATTTTGCCATTAAAGTAGAACATCATAAACTTCATCTTAAAATCATTTATTTTACTAGTTTCTCAAGTAGCACGTTAAATGCTTTGTTCTGTGTTTTATCTTCTATGTGCTCTGTGTGTGTGAATCACTGTGCTTCCGTTCTTTCTCTTTCTCCGACAGGACACAGAATGCATTACATTCAAGATATTACAGCTCTCTGAATAATTAAAATACTGAGATGTATATGTGATATCACTTTCATGATGATAGGAATGAAAGCATGTTATTAAACATGGGAACACGGTGGCGCAGTGATTGTTCATATCTCACGCAAGAGGCTTGCTGCACCATGTGCGACCTTCGATGAAATAATTTATTACAGAAGTACTGTCTCTTTCAATCGTACTAACCTCCAATTCCTGTCCATGCTTTTCTTTCTCCAATCGCCACACAATCAGCTCTGTAATTCATAAGCTTAGAACGCCGATTCTTCAAAACTTTTAAGGAACATTGAAATATCTTCATAGTACATGTTTAATTATTCTATTCGTCTATCCTTCCAGTGTCGCGTCAGCACCAGCAAGAATACAGCGCAAGGCAGGAGCTATCCTTGAACTAGCTATATGCTGCGGCACCGTGTCCTCACATGTTTAATTATTAACAATACAGATTATTTAAATGAAGTTAGTTTTATCTGTATACTATAAGCAACATATTTTGCTGCATTTCATCTTAAAAATGATAGTCATCATACGCGCTTTATAAAGTAGTGCAGGTTGTGCAATATTATAACTGTAGTGTAAGTTTACAGTGAGGTAATTGTACTTATAAATACAAACAGTTCTACAAGGAGCACTTGATGGACTGATTGTGTTTATAGTTCTTGGGATGAAACTGTTTCTGAAACGCGAGGTCCGTACAGGAAAGGCTTTGACGCTTTTTGCCGTGGTTGAGGTAGTGTGTACTTGAAACTGTATACCGATAATTCTCTTTCCGATCATCTGCTGCTGTGATTCACACTCAGATACAGTGATATAAATACTTCGAGTGGTGCAGTGAGAGTAATATGGAAAAAGATGATCCGCAGTGGCAACCCTTAACGGGAGCAGCAAAAAGAACAAGATGCAGTGAGCATAACAACGCTAAAGCAGTCATGGTATTTGGAATACTATGGCTATTCCCTGGCCCATTATATTGCTACAGGTTAATTACGATCAGATGCATTACACTAATAAACAATATGCAGTTAATTTCAGTGTATTTATAAAGCTGCATCAGGAATCCATATTACTAACCGAGAATGCTAAACCGGATGATGGACGCAGGCACATCCGGCCATGGGCCGTAGCTGCAAAAAGACGTACTGCGCAGGCGCAAGAAAGGGCGGACGGGATACACACCAAGAGGGGGATTTAACAAGCCCCTGGAACACAAAAAAAAAGAACACAAAACTACCCCACACACCCTACAAGCAACGGACGGGACACACACAAAGAGGGGGATTCAACAAGCCCCTGGAACACAAAACGAAAGAAGACGCTCGCTCAACAACAATCCTCACCCACACCCCCCCCCCAATCAATAAGAAGTGACACCCAAAGCCACATATCTAAAGGAAACGTCCATATTAAACATACGTCATCTCAAAACCTTCACACTAGGCAGCATAGGTGGATCTCATTAAAATAAAGCACTATTAACCGTTCAACTGGAGAAAAGGCTCCATATTAACAGTGAGTGCTATCCTCCTTAATACTTATCCATATTTCGCACGCTGAGGAACAAACAAGTCATGCATACACGGTCACGGGTACAAAACTATTCGGATCGGATAACGGAACCAAACACACGAACACGAATGAAACAAAAAGAATACACGGCGGCGCATACAATGCGCTTCGGAAAATACGTGAGAAAAAATGTCTCGGATCAAAAACGCAAAGCTCAAGTAACCCCGTTACAGAGACGTGCCCAAATGAACAGACACATTGAACGTAGATGCATACAGCGCGCGTCTCAAAGTGCTGCATCGAAACAAGCACGATTTCAAAAGAAAGAGCTCGCGTCTCAGACATACAAAAAAGGGAGCAAAGCAACGCGCATATGACCGGCCAGAAAACAAGCAAGCAGGACTCAAAAAGCAGAAAGCTCAACTGACCGACATACAAAAACGGACAAGGCACGATACAAACAATGCACGACGTAGAGTGAAACGGACTTTGCGCAAAGCGGAGGCGGATCAATTAAAACTCAAAAATAGCGCGTCACAAATAATGGACATGCAACATCGCGGCACTCAAACACGACAAGCAAAACATGCCCGTCGCAGACATCAACACCAGACGTCTGCTAAACGCTTACGCCAGTTGGCTGACAACGCAATAATGAGTCCACTATTGAGGAAAATTCATTGGGATTAATGAATGTCATTTGCAATCATTGTCATTCACTTAACTTCACAGAAGAAACAACTGGCAATACAAATAATGAATTTACACGTTGTTCTCAAAAGGGGCAGATTAGACTGCCTCCTTTACATTCATATCCTGAATATCTACAGAAGCTTCTAACTAAGGATGTGCCTGAAAGTAAAAACTTTATGAACTACATTAGATCCTACAATAGTTCATTTGCTTTTGCATCTACCAGAGAACATAACAGGACACCAAAAGGCAATGGCCCATACTGCTTTCGCATATGTGGTTAACACAACGCACTATATTATGTCCAAAAAATATTAATGTTAATCACATTATTAACCAGGTCATTTCATTACTTCCTGGAGAGACACGGCTCTTTCTAAGCTCTGACAAAGTTGACTCTGATGACGACAATGAACATCTGAATTTCCCATTAGAATATTTGAACACTATTAACCCGGACGAATGGCCACAACACAACCTTACCCTTAAAAACGGAACAATAATCATGCTATTAAGAAACCTTAACACTAAACAGGGTTTATACAATGGCACACGGTTAGTCGTCAACACCATAACACACGATGTTATTCAAGCAACAGTTCTTTCAGATTCACATGCTAACAATACTGTTCTCATTCTTGGAATTGACCTTACGAGTTCTGACCTAGAATTACCTTTTACATTGAAACACCGACAGTTCCCCATTAAACCTGCATTTGCCATGACCAGCAACAAATCACAAGGACAAACCATGGACAAGGTTGGCATCTACCTCTCTGAACCCGTTTTTGGACACGCACAACTTTATGTTGCCTTCTCATGTGTTTGACGTTCATCTCACATTAAAGTTAAAATTTAAAATGATCCATGCCAAGGAAGACTCATTCAAAGACAAGACACCATCTTTACTACTAATGTTGTATACAGAGAAATATTCCAATAAAACATTACTCTATGCCAAACACTCTATTTTGTATTTATATAGGCATCATCCAAACCTGCACACTATTCTATATCTAATTCATACATCTCACTATTTGTCATGCCCCGACGCCAGGGGTTGGCGAGCGAAGCGAGCAGGGGGCGGAGCCCCCTAGTGTGGAGCTAAGAAAGAAAGGATGAGCACACAGGAACAGTAGTTTGACCATTCTGTGGACCATTATATTGTTACAGGTTAATTACAATCGGATGCATTAAATTTATGAACGATATGCGGTTAATTTCAGTGTATTTGATAAAGCCGCCGCCGTGGATGTGGATCTAAGAAAGGGTAACCACACAGGAACAGTAGCACTGCTTTGACGCTGGGTGCCGCCAGTCTGCAAAACCGAGCGGAGAAATTGCGTACGCCAAGGTATGAGTTACCGTGGAAATGTGCGTGGCTTTATGGCAAGTTTAGGTTTTATACATCGCGATTTGAGCGTGGAAAGGTTGGTACGCAACCTTTCTGTGCGTACGCACCGTTTATACATGAGGCCCCTGCTCTTTTCATTGAGCTGCTGCCTAAAGAATGTGACAGTTGATAAATATGGGGATGTACTGTATACTTACTGGTAAATTTACAATCCTTTTTGCTAAAGCACAAAATGCCTGCAATATTTCTGCTAATACACAAAACATTTGATCTTATTCAAAAGAAAAGGGTTCCATGACAACAACTCCATATGGATGAAGCTGGTACTTCCACTATCAGTCTGATTCAGGACAAAAAAAAATCATTAATTCCAATTTGGAAGTGCTGGCTTTCATTCTTCCCTCTTAGTAGTACTCTGCTGTAGATCATTCTGGTGTGTGTTAGGGGTTACTAAAATAAAGCCAAAAAGGTCAGAATAATATGTAGTTGGTATAGGAGCAATATTCAGGTGTCATCAAAGTCTTGGTCAAGCCTTTATATCATTTCACAAACCTTGGGCAAAGCAAGTTCAATTTTATTAAGTCCTACACGCCTTAAACTAATTTAAGATGGGCATACACACAGTCATACCAAGCCATTTAGAATGGCCTGTAAATCCAACCCATAAGTGTATGATTACTGTTTGTTCTGTTTTGGGAGAGATCAGGAATGTATGAAGACAATCCACATGAAAGTGGAAATAATGTACAAACTTAACACAGATAATGTGGAAATTGAACAATAGCCAATTCTGACCAAGATACCACAATGCTGACTTAATTTAATGAACATTATTTATTGGCAACATTTATAGCATATGATTAAGGTCCCTATTAACCTTTGTGGTATAGCTGGTCCACTGCTCTGAAAGAGAGGGCAGTTTTTTTTTTTTTTTTTCTTCCTAAATAATCGCCGCACTCCCGGCTTAACAAGGGGGCATGGTAGAGTGGCCGAAGTGTATCCTGAGTACGATACAGGCATGGGCATTTCCGCACTGAAGTGCACATGCGCATGATCACCTGTGTCCGTAATTGCCGGGAGCTGCTAATCAGCACACCTGTGCAACGTCCACATTATAATTAGGAGAAGCAAGTGTGGAGGGGAGAAGAAACAGAATGGTGGTTAATGGAAAGAAGAGGGCAGGAAGTGAGTGAGCGGGCTCACTGGTGGATGCAGGCAGCTGGAAGGAGAGCCCTTCAGCAGGAGTGTATGGCTCGGTGGGGGCAGCAGGAAGCGGTTGCTCCAGCTGAGTGATATCCAGGAGGTGGAGTGACCAAGAAGGTGGTTAGCTCACCGCAGGGGTCCGTGAGGCTTGGGAAAGTGAGCCCCAACGTGAGTGCCCCGATTGTTGGGGAAGTAGTCTCGGTCCGGCATTACAGCTGTACGTAGCCAGGGGATGGAAGGCTACCGGACTAGTGTAGACTCCCTTGTTCCAGGACCCGGATGGGAGAATTGGGGGAGCAGCCAGCTAAAAGAAGACACTGGGTATTTAAAGGGAACTGATTCCAGCCATTAGTTTTAAACCTTGTTTGAATGGATTTATTTGGATTATTTTAACCTCCACTATTATTCACTCTCTCTTTTTATGGATTATTTGTGGACATTTTTGAAGCGCTCCACTTTGGTCACTGTTTTGAGTATTTTTAATAAAAGCACTTGCACCTTTTGCACTATTCCCTTGCTCAGTTTGATTTGTCCCTATCTGCCAGTTCATCCGGTTATATTACCGATTGGTATTGAGTCCCAAATGTGGAAGTGGGAGCATGGACCAGGATCTGCACCATCACAACCTTTATTACACTGTACTTTAGGACACTGCTGCTTCATTAGCAAGTTAAGCAGTTTGTTTTTATGTCAAACAATACATGTATTGCTAGAACACTGCATAATAGGGCAACTGTAGGCCTTTTATTGCCATTCCCAAACTTCAGCATGTACTGTATGTAACAGTAGCGTATAATAGAAATTTTAACTTCAGTTGTTCAGGACAAATATCTGGGAAATGTGTAAATCAATGCTCTTAAATATTTTAAATTCTTCCTCCCAAAAAATGTTCTTTTTAAATGCTAAATTTTGAAATTGGTTGAAAACTGATACTTATTTTTCAGTGATTTTATATATGCTGAACACTTCGATCAGATTGAATGTCTAAAAATTACATTTTTGTATAGGGACAGCTTTCAGATATAGTAATTTATTAGAGGATTATTTTTGTTGTTACTCTGTCAACAAATTTTAAAGTGTTATGTATGCTGATTAATAACCCACCCACAGGGGATGCACAAACCAGTGTTTTTTTTTCGTGCCAGTCCCAAGCCCAGATAAATGGGGAGGGGTTATGTCATGATGGGCATCTGGTGTAAAATTTTGCCAAATCAATAAGCGTACAACAATAGAATTTCCATACCGGATCAGTCAAGTCCCAGGTTAACAATGACTGCCACCAGTACTGTTAACAGGGTGCTGGCAGAAATTGGGCTACTGTTGGCCAAAGGAGAAGGGGTGGGGTGGGGGGGGGGGAGATGTGTCCGGAGGAGAGGAGGACGGTTAAGAGAGTGGAACTGAGGGTAGGAACTTTCAATGTTGGCAGTATGACTGGTAACGGGAGAGAGTTAGCCGATTATGATGGAGAGAAGGAAGGTTGATTATATTGTGCGTGCAAGAGACTAAATGGAAGGGGAGTAAGGCCAGGTGGATCGGAGGTGGATTCAAATTGTTCTATCATGGTGTGGATAGGAGGAGAAATGGAGTAGGGGTTATTTTCAAGGAACAGTATGTCAAGAGTGTTCTGGAGGTGTAAAGGGTCACACAGAGTAATGATTATGAAGCTGGAAATTGGAGGGGTGATGATGAATGTTGTTAGTGCATATGCACCGCAAGTTGGGTGTGGAATGGGTGAAAAAAGATTTTTGGAGTCAGTTGGATGAAGTGATGAACAGTGTATCCAAGGGACAGAAAGTGGCGATTGGAGCGGATTTCAATGGACATGTTGGTGAAGGAAACAGAGGAGACGAGGAGGTGATGGGTAGGTATGATGTCAAGGAAAGGAATGAAAGGGTCAGAGGACAGTGGATTTTGCCAAAAGGATGGACATGGCTGTGGTGAATACGTATTATTATAATAAGAGGGAGGAACATAGGGTGACGTACAAGAGTGGAGGAAGATGCACACAGGTAGATTACATCCTATGCAGAATAGTTGATCTGAAGGAGATTGAAGACTGCAAAGTGGTGGCAGGGGAAAGTGTAGTTAAGCAGCATAGGATGGTGGTCTGTAGGATGACGTTGGAGATCAAGAGGAGAGGAAGAGAGTGAGGGCAGAGCCAAGGATCAAATGGTGGAAGTTGAAAAAGGAAGACTGCAAGTTGAGTTTAGGGAGAAGGTGAGACATGCACTGGGTGGTAGTGAAGAATTACCAGACAGTTGGGAAACTACAGCAGATGTAGTAAGGGTGACAGCAAGGAGGGTGCTTGGTGTGACATCTGGAAAGGGGAAGGAGGAAAAGGAAACCTGGTGGTGGAATGAGGAAGTACAGGAGTGTGTACAGAGGAAGAGGATGGTAAAGAAGTGGGATAGTAAGAGAGATGTAGACGAGTACAAGGAGATCAGGCGCAAGGTGAAGAGAGCTGGCAAAGGCTAAAGAAAAGGCGTATGAGGAGTTGTATGAGAGGTTGGACATTAAGGAGGGAGAAAAGGACCTGTACTGATTGGTTAGACTGAGGTACCGAGCTGGGAAAGATGTGCAGCAGGTTAGGGTAATAAAGGATAAAGATGGAAACGTACTTGCAAGTGAGAATTGTGTGTTGAGCAGATGGAAAGAGTACAGTGGAACCTCAGGTCACGAATGTCTCGAACCACGTACAAATCGGGTTACGACCAAAAAAGTTTGCCAAACTTTTGCTTCTGTTCACGACCACACACTCGGGTGACAAACAAGCCGGCGCGTACAAACCAGAACGGAGACTGATTTCCACATGTGTTCAGTTTCTCGGTGGGGGTTTGTAAGTAAACATTTAGTTTACTATTACACTATGCATTATCTATATATATATATATATATATATATATATATATATATATATATATTATATATAATATAATTCACTAAGCCAGAAGACAAGTAGCCGACCATGGAAAGCATGCCGGAAGGGGCGTGGATTCACTAAACCGCCGACAAGTAAGATGCCAATGGCGCACGCAGGAAGGGGCCACGCCCACCAACTCTTAGACCATTGGATACGACGCAAGAATCACAGAGCCACGCCCACCAACTCGGACGCAAAGCCAAGGGAAACATGCCGTCATTTCTGTTTCTGTGCCACAGTACAGTTGCAGCTCTGAGCCACGTTGACTTTTCATTAGTCAACCTCCGTGGAACCTTGGTTCACACAGAGGCAGCGCCAGAGAGAGACAGAGGGGCGCGCACACACACACACACACACAGAGAGAGGCAACGCCAGAGAGAGACCGAGGCACACACAGGCAGCGCAAGAGAGAGCCGCGCAATCCTTTAAAACTGAAGTTAAAACACAATGAAGGAAGCAGTCTTTAAAAACCAATAAGCCCTGTGCCTCTTTTTCATTAGCGTCTCACCTGCTTCAGGCCCTGCAACAGTCGAGACGCTCTCTCTGCAGCTGACCTTCTCTGTGCCTGACTCCACTACTGTCAGTCGCCTGATTAAAAATGGCCTTTTGAAGGGGAGCTATGGACCCGCTATACCACAAGAACACATTGCCTTCGAGCCTGCTCTCGCTCACTGTAACGTACCGGCTTTCTCTCTCTCCTCACTCGCTCACACACTGCACAGGGGAGAAATGCCCGAAGCAGAGAGACAGAGGGGGTGGGGGCTCGCATGCTGCTGAGAGACAGAGGGGGCTCGCATGCTGCTGAGAGACAGAGGGGGCTCGCGTGCTGCTGAGAGGGGGGGGGGCTGGGGAGGCTTGCGTGCTGCTGAGAGAGAGGGGGGGGGCTGGGGAGGCTTGCGTGCTGATGAGAGAGAGAGAGGGAGGGGGGGGGGGCTGGGAAGTAACTTTCACCAGCGTGGCCTCCATTGTCACAGACGATCCCGCTTTCAGTCACAGACAATTGGACCTCTGGAGAGAGCAACATACATCTTTTCATTCACTCACACTGGTATCCACAAACCCACCCCATTTGGACAACTGTGTTGTTCAGCAAGTGTTCACCCATCAATACATAATTATGCGGCATATGTTACGCCGCGGGTTGGCTAGTATGGTATAATTAACTATTTTTGTGCTTAAAAAAATTTTTTTTTTTTTTTTTTTTTTTTAAATAGCTCGTACGGTCCGGAACGGATTAATTGTATTTACATACAATCCTATGGGGGAAATTTACTTCGGGTCATGACCAAATCGGGTTGCGACCAGAGTTTTGGAACGAATTACGGTCGTGACCAGAGGTTCCACTGTACTTTGAGAGGCTTATGAATGAAGAGAACGAGAAAGAGAAGAGTTTGGATGATGTGGAGATAGTGAATCAGGAAGCGCAAAGGAATAGCGAGGAGGAAGTAAGGACAGCTATGAAGAATGGAAAAGCCGTTGGTCCAAATGACATACCTGTGGAAGCATGGAGGTGTTTAGGAGAGATGGCAGTGGAGTTTTTAACCAGATTGTTTAATAGAATCTTGGAAAGTGAGAGGATGCCTGAGGATTGGAGAAGTGTACTGGTGCCGATTATTTAAGAATAAGGGGGATGTGCAGGACTGTTGTAACTACAGGGGGATAAAATTGATGATCCACAGCATGAAGTTACGGGAAAGAGTAGTGGAAGCTAGGTTAAGAAGTGAGGTGATGTTTAGTGAGCAGCAGTATTGTTTCATGCCAAGAAAGAGCACCACAGATGCAATGTTTGCTCTGAGGGTGTTGATGAAGTAGAGAAGGCCAGAAGGAGTTGCATTGCGTCTTTATGGACCTGGAGAAAGCATATGACTGGGAAGTCGGGAGTGGCAGAGAAGTATATAAAAGTTGTACAGGATATGTACGAGGGAAGTGCAACTGTGGTGAGGTCTGCGGTAGGAGTGACGGATGCATTCAAGGTGGAGGTGGGATTATAACCAGGATTGCCTCTGAGCCCTTTCTTATTTGCAATGGTGATGGACAGGTTGACAGACGAGATTAGACAGGAATCCCCGTGGACCATAATGTTTGCTGATGACATTGTGATCTGTAGCGATAGTAGGGAGCAGGTTGAGGACACCTTGGAGAGGTGGAGATATGCTCTAGAGAGTAGAGGAATGATGGTCAGTAGGAACAACACAGAATACATGTGTGTAAATGAGAGGGAGGTCAGTGGAATGGTGAGGATGCAAGGAGTACAGTTGGCAAAGGTGGGCGAGTTTAAATACTTGGGATCAACAGTACAGAGTAATGGGGATTATGGAAGAGAGATGAAAGAGTGCTGGCAGGGTGGAGAAGATTGTCAGGAGTAATTTGTGACAGATATCCGCAAGAGTGAAAGGGAAGGTCTACAGGGCGGTAGTGAGACCAGCTGTTATATGGGTTTGGAGATGGTGGCACTGACCAGAAAGCAGGAGACATCCTCTTTAACTCTGCTACCTCCAGCTCTAAGAATTGCACTGGGTGTGATGAGGATGGATAGGATTAGAAATGAGTACATTAGAGGGTCCGCTCAAGTTGGACGGTTGGGAGACAGTCTAAGAGGCGAGATTGCGTTGGTTTGGACATGTGCAGAGGAGAGATGCTGGGTATATTGGGAGAAGGATGTAATAGTGCTTTATATTGCAGGAAGCCCAACTGAAACTTTTTTCCTCTGTGCTCTGCATTTGTGGTCACATCTCATCTTCTAGGCCAGGGGTCGGCAACCCGCGGCTCTGGAGCCGCATGCGGCTCTTCAGCCTCCTTGTAATGGCTCCTTTTGGCCTTGACAAAAAAAACAAAAAAACATGAAAATGAATAACGGCAATTTCTTAATTTAATTTGTATATAATATATGTAATATATATAATGTTTATTTACTACTACTACTGTTATACACTTTAGCATCTAATTTTTATTTTTATTTTTTATTTATAATTTGTCAACTAAAATATGCGTCACATCTACGTCTATAGCCCTCGCCTTTACCTGCAGGTGGCTTCTGGAGTGTGCGACCCCTGCACTAACCATGAATAAATCCCAAAAATGAAAAATCCCAGAAGAGAACAGAGAGTTTAATTCTGCGTGGACAGAAGCATTTGCCTTCACCGCCAACGACGCTGGCTTACCGGTGTGCTTAATATGTGGCGATAAATTATCGAACAACAAAAAATGTAACGTTGAAAGACATTTTCGAAACAAGCACTCAGCATTCACTGAAAAATACCCAAGTGAAGATGAGCGAAAGAGAGCAATTTCGGAACTGCAACGGAAAGCTGAACAGAGCAAACATACTTTCAAAAAGTGGATCACTTCTCCACAATCAACTACAGCTGCTAGTTTTGTGGCAGCTCAAGAGATCGTAAGGAGGGGTAAGCCGTTCACAGACGGAGAATACATGAAAGAATCGTTCATAAAAATATCAGAGCATCTATTCTCTGACTTTAAATGTTTTGGTGTTTGAGCACATGATGACAGTGTTTGCCAGAGATGTACAGAAAGGTACACTCTCTCACTTCCCCTCCCTGAGAGAGTTCAAAGCAGTGAACATTCACATAAATTGTGATTATTTCCACCGTACAATTATTGCAATGCAAGCTGCATTTAGAGAAAGATTCAGTGAGTTCAGAAAGAAAAAAAACACTCTCTCCTTCCCTGGACATCGACCCATCCCTGCTGAACACATCCGCATTCACAGGAGTAAGTAAGCCCGATCTAGAAATTGAACTGGCCGCATAGCGGATAAAGATTTATGGGTGTCCAAGTTCAAATGCCTGACAGCGGATCTTGAAGAAGTCGCCCGTCAGAAGGCTACTCTCGCTAAAGAGCACAAATGGACTGATATTGAAAACCTCCCCAAACCCGACAAACTTGTTTTCAATACATGGAGTGCCATTCCTGAAACATATATGAACATGAAAAAATATGCATTTGGAGTCCTGTCCATCTTTGGCTCAACATACTTATGTGAGCAAGTTTTCTCAAGCATGAACTTCATAAAGTCCAACTATCTCTCCCACCTCACACATGAGCCTGCAGTCCTGTGTGAAGGTCAAAGTCACATCGTATAGCCCCAACATAGAACAACAACAACATTTATTTATATAGCACATTTTCATACAAAAAGTAGCTCAAAGTGCTAGAGATGATCTGCAGCGAACTTCAGAAACAGAAGTCACATTAAACAGGTGAGAACAATAGCATTTAATAGGCTAATATTTAAAAAAAAAAAAAAAAAAAAAAAACACATTTATTTCAGACCCGGAGCTGATGTAGGTTTTTTTGTATGTTCAGGTGCTTCAGTTGATTGCTGGCTGAGAGGGAAACCTGAAGAGGATGAGAGCACACTGAAATGGAATTTTATGTTTACTTTTTTAAAGCTGCTAAGCTACAGCTAAATGTTTTATTTATATTAAAGTGGGCTAGTTTTTATTTTAATTTTACACAGGTATAGGAAGGACTCAAATAGGCCTGCAGAGTTCAGTTAAATTTATTTCAAAGTAGGCCTACACATGCACACTGCACTTCTGTTTGTTGTATTCCGTGGTTGTAACATGTAAAATCTAAAAAAAGATTAAAACTTTTAAAAGTTTATAAGCTGTGTTATGTTTTGCGGCTCCAGACTATTTTTCTTTGGAGGAAGAGGGAGCAAAATGGCTCTTTTGATAGTGAAGGTTGCAGACCCCTGTTCTAGGCCTTAACTGTTACTTGAGGTGTGAAACCTATGGCATGATGCCATTTTCAGTCTTCTGCTGTATGTATGCTGACTTTATGGTACCTTTTGACTGCACAGCTCTGAATCCAAGCTGAGGTTACATGGTAAGCTTCTGATACATTACAAAAATAAATTTTCTGTCTGGAAAGAAGTGACTTTCATTAAGCTAGTGGTAATCCATCTGTTCCAGAAATATTATAATTTAATAATTATACTTGGTACATTGGGATTTTATATACAATGTTATTGAATTTTCCTGAACTTTAATGTTTGCTGTAGTTACAGATAAAAGAAATGATGTCCACCTGAATGCAAGAGTTACATAATTACACACTTGGTAAAAGGAAAGTAACTTAATTTCCACCATGCATCTAATAAATGTTGTTTGTTGCTTTGTCTGTCTGAATTATTTTAGCGTCCCGCCAGTGTATTTTATCTATAGATATTTAAAAATTAAATGCAACAATTTTATAATTTGACTTTACCCTTGAGTAACCACACAATCAGAAGCTGCTATCTCAATCATGGAGTTAATAATAATGAAAATGCTTTTGAAGCTCAGGAAACAATACTCAACCTTATTAATCCATTCACTAACAGTCTCAGACCAGCACTTGATCAGTAATCTATAAGTAAAACATAAGTATCTTAACACCAAAAACAAAAAACAGAATTACTTTACAGCACACTCCCGCCAAATAATACATTCCCAAAATAAATCACAACTTGACAAATTTAATTTGCATGATAAAATCACAATTATTAACTCTGTTTAGCAGATGTTAGAAGTAACAATTCAAGCTAAAGTCGTATATTCCTGGGAGAGTATGGAGATGTAACCAGCAAGCTTCCACAAATATAAGAAACTTTCTGTCCTACCAAGAAGTGATTGGGCTCTATAGACAAATATAAAAGAGAAAAAATCCTCTTCAGAGTGCAATGTTTCATTTATCAGGACTAAACTTTCAAGTCCCTCTCAGGGTTACCAGGTCCTGCAAAAAAAATGTCCAGCTTAATGATAGTCAAAATCTGCCTAATGGTGCTAGAAACCAGCCCAATAAATTATTAAACAGAAGAAAATAAAGATGTACACAAAGTCCCATATGCAATAGCTGTATGAACACACTCGGCCATTTAACTTTGGCAACTCTGTGGTACTTAAATTGCATGGGGGTCTTGGTAAGCCCTGCCAGAACCCAAAAGCTCTGTGTAACAACTTTCTCAATGTTAATGCACATTCATACACAAGTTACATAAGTTATAAAATTAAATATGGCTGTAAGCACATTAAAGATCCACCTTCCACCTACATGTGCTTGCTTTCTTGAATGCTGTTCAGTCTTATTTTTATTCTTTTGTTCTCGTTTTGGTGAGCTGGTTATCAGTAAGACAACTTTCACAATATTATATATAAAAATTAAATATTTAAGAACAGCAGATACTCCAAAGCTAGAGTTCTGCTTAATCTCTGAACTGGTCAGCAAATATTTTACAACTTTACATTTTCTTCCTTTGCATACTTAATATAAAACAGGCATACAATGAGATATCAGTATAATTATATTCTGTTAGTAGTAACATGAATAATTAGTGAAATTAGTGAAAATAGAAAATCCTGGTCATTCTCATACAGGTGCTGGTCATAAAATTAGAATATCATGACAAAGTTGATTTATTTCAGTAATTCCATTCAAAAAGTGAAACTTGTATATTAGATTCATTCATTACACACAGACTGATGTATTTCAAATGTTTATTTCTTTTAATGTTGATGATTATAATTGACAACTAATGAAAATCCCAAATTCAGTATCTCGGAAAATTAGAATATTGTGAAAAGGTTCAATATTGAAGACCCCTGGTGCCACACTCTAATCGGCTAATTAACTCTGAAAATTAGAATATTGTGGACGAAAAAGGCACACTGGAAAGCAGACAGATAATATTTTCTCAATTCACTTTCTTTATTCATTCGGAGTCGCAGTAAGTAGAGATTCAAAAGAGTATAACTTATTGCCGCAAAGCTCAATTGAACCCTGATCAAAAGCCAGGAGGGGTTTTTTATACTTCAGCATCTCATGTTTAATAAGACAGAAAGAACATCCTTATCAAACCAGTAAAGTTAAACAATATGTCTGTTGAGCTAAGCATTATCTGTGTTTTGGAAGCTAAGCACAGGAGAGACGCCTTTGCATAAACTACATGTGCAGTTCTGCAGCCTTGTGACCTTGTCCCTGAAACATTCACTCTGAGAAAGGGAAAAACAAGAAACAGCTTACATTTTATTCATGTGGACACTATTTCTCCTGAACCCTGGAATAATATATTTTTGTTAGTTCATAAGCCAAAGCGTCTCTCACTGGCAAGTTACAAAATAGTTATTATAAAAATTCTAATTTACTAAACACACAAATACATGGTGCTGAGGAGAACATTCTTCTTCTACATTCCCCCCTTTTTGAACCAACAAAAATATGGGTGACATAGGAGTAACAAGGGAGAGAGTAGGAGAAGGGGAAGGAGTGGAAGGAAAGGAGGAAGAAATGGGAAGCATGCATTCTTCGTGTAACATATAAGCCTTGGCCACGGAGGCAGTGAAATACTGGGACACAATATATCTAATTAGGGGGACTATACAGCAGGCCACAAGCAACAGAATGATAAAAGCAATGGCCAGTGAAATAAAAACTGACCTGAGCCATCAGCCCCAGGGGCTAGAAATGCCAGAAGTGGTAGCTAATTTATTTGAAAGGGCAGTTAAACCTGGCAAAGCACGGTGATTGATACATCGGGAGCCGTATTATTAGGGATGCAAGTGCAGCACGCATCACCAAACATAGTACATACACCACTCTTTTCAGCAAGGAGCATATCTAATGCTAATCGATTTTGCCAAGTCATAAGGGATGTTCTATCAAGCTGTTCATGTATCCCTTCAACAGCCTCTTTAGTAAAATTCAGGAAACGCTGTTGGTTGTAATATAAGTAATTAAGCCAATCTACATTTTTATTTATTGTAACTTGGGGGGAAAATAGACTCAAATCCGGCAGCAACTTGATCTCGCGCTTGAAATTTATCAGGGACTCCACAAGGGACACCAATGGAATCAAAGTAAACGCCAGGGCCGTGAAGAGAGAATGTGGAGGGGTCAGCAGAGCGGGGTCGACGACGTCGGCCAGAGCTGGACGACACGCGAGGAGAATTCAAAGGGAGGAGGCGGAAAGGCATATCAAGTTGGGTTAATGCGCATGTGCCAGTCCAAACAGGGGGAAGAATATCAAGTAATTTTAATGTACTGCACATCCACCAAATATCAGCACGCGGAGTGGACACCTGTCAACAGGAAAAGTGATAATGTAGAATTAAATGAGGTGGAGTTAACCTGGAAAGTCTGGGAACAGAAGGAAGAAGGGATATGACCAACATTAGTACCTCGGAAGGGGGAACTATAATTACTAGAGAAGCAGGTATAATTGCCTTCATGAGACTGGAACATCGGGGGAGTCACATGAGGAGTGGGGGGAAAGAGGAGAGAAAGTGTAATGCAGTTAGAGTCTTTTGGTGTGGATGGAGAGGTAAAAAGGGCAAGGAGACAAGGAAGACCAACAGGGTAAATATTAGAAAGAGGGAAAGGGACGGTAGCCAAATGTGGCCTGGCCGTAGCACAGGCGTAGCAATCAGATTGATTTACTTACTTAGCCGAATATAATACCCACTGCAACCAACGATTCTGATCGCCATAGCCAGTTTCAATTGAAAAAGTCGATGAGAGGGTGGAAATATTCATAATCTTAACAGAAGAAAAGTCTGAACCAGAAGTTGGGGAGACAGGTGTGTGTGCAGGAGAATGAGGTGTTAGTAACAGGATTGTCAATCTTAATTAGAAATCTCCCTAAAGGGTCTGTTCCAGATACATATGCCCCTAATATATAGGTTCCTGAGTCATGTAAAGAGGAGTTCTTCAAAATGATGATCAAGGGGTTACAATGGTTGTCAACACATTTATGAGAAGCATGTCCTTTTATGATAGAAAATCGATTTTTCAAACCATATTTTTGGGCCTCAAAAGGTTGAGAACCCCAGTTCTCAGTTCCAGTGTTAGCAAAAACCCATTGCCAGGTGTCACAGTTACTTCCCCAATAATACTTCGTAACAGTCATACACACGTATTTGTCAGACCAGGTCCACTGGGCTTGTCGACCAGTCCCACAGCTGATAATAGAGCAGAAATCAACCTGCACTGATGTGGTGATTCCTAACAGGAAAGTCAAGGTGACCAGGGCAGTAGACAAGGGAAAAGAAAGCATAGTAGCACAGCAATCAAGGGTGCCATCTCTTGCAATGTGAGGCGTGAATCCAGGTGGGCAATCCTTCCGTTTTCACTGCATGTGGTGTGGATAGAAGAACTTGGAACGGTCCTCTCCACCTTGGCTGATGCCAATGTTTCCTCCGAGTGTCATGGACGAGGATCCAAGTGCCTAAGGGAATCGGCGTGTCTTTAGATGGAAGATTAGTCCTCCAGGTTAACCTGCTCGTGGACTTCTTTCAGAGAAGCTCGGAGACCTGTAAGACAAGAGAGAAGATCATTGTCCACAGTATGCAGGTTAACATTTCCTATAACCATGCCCACAGGAATGGGTGTCCGGTCAGAATTTCAAACGGCGACAGTCCTAATTGCCGGTGTGTTCTTGCCCTCAATCTCATTAAGGCCAGAGGCAAAGTGTCTGGCCAGGATAAATTTGTCTGCTCACAGATTTTTTTGCTAATTTAGATTTTAGGGTGCCATTATCAATTTGCAATTTCTGTGGTATGCCCCACCTAGGAATAATTTCTTTGATTAAAGCTTTGGCTACAGTTTTAGCATCAGCGTGTTTAGAAGGAAAAAAAAAAAAAATTCTACCCATTGGGAGAACACATCAACAATTACTAGACAATAACGGTAACCTTTAGACGGAGTTAGTTAAATGAAATCCATTTGGAGGTGTTCAAACGGACCCATTGGATTAGGTGTAACGGCGGGACTTACCTGGACTTACCTGGGTGCCCTTTCCTACATTAGACTTTTGACATAATGCACAGCATCTGCAGAACTGCTCTGCATATGTAGAAAAGCCTGCAGCTTCCCAGTGTTTTTCAACATCCTGAATCATGGCGTCCCTTCCAGCATGGTCTAGACCATGAGCGATTTTTGCCATACCTGGGAAAGAAGCCTTTGGGAGGAAAGGTTTGTTAGTTTGCCTATGGGTCCAGACTCCATAAGAGAGGGACCATTCTTTGGACTATTTTCTTTTTTCTCTGTCCGTGGCTGCACTCTGTAAAGAAACAAGTTGATTATCAGGGTCCTGGTTATTTCTCTGTTGGAATAAAGAGATTCGTGTGTTATTATATGCAGCCTGTTTAGCAAAGTGATCAGCTAATTCGTTTCCTTTGCTGACAGGATCTTGTTTTCCTGTGTGAGCTTGACATTTAGCGATCGCTAACTTTGATGGTTTAGTTATAGCTTCTAAGAGGGATTCAATCAGTTTTTGATGTTGGATCGGTTTGCCAGCGCTGGTCTTAAATCCTCTACTAAAATAGAATGAACGGTGTGAGGTACCTTTACTGTTAGGGGCTCATGAGCACTTTGTTTGTCTGTATGTGGTTGCGTTAAAACTGCATTCATTAATCCCCCCTTTTTCGTCCACGAACACAGTGAATGGACGAGAATATGGTCAGTGAGAGTAATGCATTTTTATTATTATTTAATTATTGATTTATTTATTTTTTTTAATCACATAGAGCCTTGTCAGCCTGCTATATCACTACATGCAGCCAGATCGCAGTGTTAGCTAGATTTTGTAAAGGCTGTGCTCCTCCTGAAAAACTTACAATCAAACAACTTCTCAGGCCGCAAGCTGGTACTACTTTTAAATAAGGAATTCATCCTACCATGGTGCCATACATGCTAGCCTCCAGATCATGGAAAAGTCTGAGGCGGAACCGGGTCAGCGACAACAAGGAAACACTAATTTCCGTGGCGACCCAAATGCCAACTGCAAACAAAAATAATCCATCTCGGGAAACACACAGCACAACTCCACAACAAGAAAACATTCCCATCCAAAGCTATGCAGCCACAGAGAAATATGCTGACTTAACCTGTTGTTTTGTGACCGGTCTTGGAAGGTTTTGAATGATGGTTAAACGGCCGCTAGAGAGAGCTCTTGTATCGCAAGAAATGTCATGACCTAAATATTTAACGATAGCTTGAAGTAACTGCAGTTTTTTTTTTTTTTTTTTCTTCAACACTTTTTTATGGCCATTTTCACCTAAAAAGAATAGCAATTTTCTGAGTATCATGTGCACTTGTTTATTTATTTTTCTTTTCTTTTTTCTTATCTATATACTGTATCAATTTATTATCTTTTTCTGGCCAAAACCATAAACACAAGGGGCTTCAGTATATCCCTGAGGCATGACGGTCCAGGTCCATCGGCGGTTTTGAAAGGTAAAAGCAAACCAGGATTGAGAATCAGGGTGCACGGGAATGGAAAAGAAAGCGTTAGCAAGGTCAATAACAGAGAAGTACCGGTCGGACGGGGGCATCGTGGAAAGAATGGTGGAAGGATTAGGAACAATAGGTGTTCTAGGAAAAAAAACGCAGAGTTAACTTGTCATAGGACCCGTCAGCCTTTTTTTTACAGGAAAAAATGGGGGAGTTGACTGAAAAGTATGTAATTGGAATAATCGCTCCTCGCCTCACGAGATCAGAATGTACGGCGGCGATGCCAGCCTCTGCCTCTGGAGACAGAGGATCCTGGACATGGTACGGGCGGAAGGAAGATTTTGAGAAAATCACCAGTGGCTCAGTGTGCTATCCTTCCATAATCAATTTTTCCCTTGGGACCACAGTGCTAAGGAAACATGGGGAACCGAATCTCCTAAACAGAAAACGCTTTGTGAATATGTGAGGTGCACTGAAGCAACAGCTTTAGTAGACAACAAAAATGCATGGAATGTGCAAAGTTTCAGGGCATGTGCTGGAGGAAAGAAAAGATTCTAACCAAGGTGTGTCCACTTCAGTAGGGAAAATACTGGGCAGTATAAGGCAGGGTGTCCGGGACTTGTAAGTGAGGAAAATAGGCATGAGGGGAAAGAATGAAGGGCTTTCAAGAGGAAGGTGTGCGGGGAGATGTTCAGGGTCCAGGCTGTAAAAGAGGGCTTGGGGTGTGAAGTGTGGCACAGGAGCTTAGGAATGGAGCAGCAAAAATCCTTGTTCAGTTAAAGAAAATTGAGACTGACAATTAAGTCATAAGATCCCATCCCAGCAGTTTCACAGGACACAAATGATTTAACAGAAAGGAACGAGTCAATAATGAAACTGTTAATGCTGAGCTGTAATTGCACAGGAACCTCCTTCAGCGCATGGCTCCTGTGTCCATTTCAAAGGCAGTTTCTTTGCCATTAAAGTCAGTAAAAGATCAGTTTCAGCATGACGAGTAAGCAAAGGAAACTGGAAAAAGTGGCTGGGGTCCCTGATATTTCTTAGGACCAAGGAATGTCATTAGGCTCAGGGAGAGGGGGTGACGGAGGCGCTTGTGTGGGCAGTTGCGTCTAAAATGTCCAAGTTCACCGCAGCAGCGGCAGGCATATGACGCTGGCGTCTGCTCCGAAGGGTTAGGCATCTGAGCAAAAGGATTATTAGGGTTTGATAAATGGAACCCGCGTCCTCTTCCGTGCCCTCGCCCTCGACCTCCAAATAATTTTCCACGTCCTCTCCCCCTAGCCAGGTCAGTTCTTCCAGTATAGTAATTTATTTGTGCAGCCAAAAGTTTGGTCTGTGTCTCTGACTCTTTTAATTTAGTCTGTCTGTCAGCATGCTCTGCATGACGCTTGTCTTCCTCAAACGTTGCGGTCTTCCAGCTTTTTTGCAGGACGTGCAGACTTTGCTTTGAATGTCACTTCTCAGTCCCGAGATGAAAGGAGGCACTGCAGCACGAGTTCTATCGTTTGTATTGTCTAGCCCAGAGTGATTAGCCATCAGATCTTGCAATCGGTGAGCCGGCTGAAATTAGTGACCAGTTTGTGCCTTTTTCTTTTAATATTTTTCTGCCAGGGCTCCTTTCAAAGACTCTCACTGGGCGAGGAAAGGACCTTCATTCCAATGCCAAGGGACACCGTTATGATCACCGTGATTTACAGTTGCCCATGCGGTGCTCAGCTGTCGACGGAGCACCTGTGTCCACTCTGCAGCATTTGTTTCATACATGTTATCCAGCTGCTGTAACAGCTCCACAAATTGCAGTCCACGGACTGCTCGTGCGCTGGGAGACTCTTTTAATTTCTGCCATTGCAATCCAGTAGCACCTTGTGAATGATCTGAATTATCTTCCTCAGGGTCAATATGTGAGGATGGGTCATAAAGATATTGTTCATTGTAAAAACCTGCTCCAGACGGTTCGTCTGTTAACAGGGGTGTTGTTGGAGAAGAGGGTGCAGGAGGTGGAAGCAGGGGAGTTTTGGTAAGGAGGGGGTGGACAGATTACGGGGTATAGGGGGTCTTTCTTTTCGGTCTGCTTTCTTTTACTTTCAGGCTTGGGCGCTGTCTCTATCTTCATTTTCTGCAACGCTAGCAATAATTCTTGCTTGTCTTTTTTGTGTTTTGACTTCAGCAGCCAGCAGGTTGTTACGCCTCTGCTTATTCCACTTCTTACATGCCTTTTAAAATCCAACCCAGTCTGCTTCTCTATTAACTGTTTAGGGGACCCACTTTCAATCCCGACGGTGTACTAGGAGCCTGGTGATTCTCTGAAAATAATCCTTCTAACATTAAGTTTTGAGGACCCTGGGGGACCTGTTTGACTGGCGTGCCATTATAATTTCCCATAGTAAGCGGCAGGCCTTCAACAGAGAGCAACTCAATCCCCGATTATTTCTCGTCCCACTTGTCGTCCCCGGAATCAACCAGTCGACAAGTGGAAATCAACCTCCCCTCTTCCAAATTTCACACGTACTCTAACTGCCCCTTTCACCCCTATTCCTCTTAATATAGGAACGTGCCACTCGGTCCTTTCTACTCGAATTCTTAAGGGATGACTTACTAGCATTCACACTGTGCCGTCACTCTCTATGAATCCCTAAAACCCTTCTAGGTCGATACGGTATGATTCTCTATTCTTTCAGCATGCTTTTATTTTTTATTCTCTTTTATTATTATTTTCTTTTTTCTTTTCCCCGTATACTTCTATTTCTTCCAGCACACCAGTCAAACCAACGGGAATCCCCCGAATCTACTCACCGCGACTCCTTCTGCCTGCCTGGAAAAATCCCATCCAGTTGCTTTTCGTTTCGGTCAGGAGGAGGTCAGCGACTCCCCACGCAGGAAAACGCCCGAGGTTGGCCAGTCCTAACTTTTACCGGAGCTGGTCCTCGATCCGCGGAAATCGGTCCACTTGGACGAACCCGCCCAGGGAGTCGTCTGCCCGTCTCCTGCCCCACGTTGGGCGCCAAAAACTGTGGACGAAAAAGGCACACTGGAAAGCAGACAGATAATATTTTCTCAATTCACTTTCTTTATTCATTCGGAGTCGCAGTAAGTAGAGATTCAAAAGAGTATAACTTATTGCCGCAAAGCTCAATTGAACCCTGATCAAAAGCCAGGAGGGGTTTTTTATACTTCAGCATCTCATGTTTAATAAGACAGAAAGAACATCCTTATCAAACCAGTAAAGTTAAACAATATGTCTGTTGAGCTAAGCATTATCTGTGTTTTGGAAGCTAAGCACAGGAGAGACGCCTTTGCATAAACTACATGTGCAGTTCTGCAGCCTTGTGACCTTGTCCCTGAAACATTCACTCTGAGAAAGGGAAAAACAAGAAACAGCTTACATTTTATTCATGTGGACACTATTTCTCCTGAACCCTGGAATAATATATTTTTGTTAGTTCATAAGCCAAAGCGTCTCTCACTGGCAAGTTACAAAATAGTTATTATAAAAATTCTAATTTACTAAACACACAAATACATGGTGCTGAGGAGAACATTCTTCTTCTACAATATCAATTAAGACCAATGCAAAAAAAGGATTTTTAGAAATGTTGGCCAACTGAAAGGTATGAGCATGTACAGCACTCAATATTTAGTTGGGGCTCCTTTGGCCTGGATTACTGCAGCAATACGTCGTGGCATGGAGTCGATCAGTCTGTGGCACTGCTCAGGTGTTATGAGAGCTCATGTTGCTCTGATAGTGGCCTTCAGCTCTTCTGAATTGTTGGGTCTGGCGTATTGCGTCTTCCTCTTCACAATATCCCATAGATTTTCTATGGGGTTAAGGTCAGGCGCGTTAACTGGCCAATCAAGAACATGGATACCATGGTCCTTAAACCAGGTACTGGTAGCTTTGGCACTGTGTGCAGGTGCCAGGTCCTGTTGGAAAATGAAATCTGCATCTCCATAAAGTTCGTCAGCAGCAGGAAGCATGAAGTGCTCTAAAACTTCCTGGTAGAAGGCTGCGTTGACCTTGGACCTCAGAAAACACAATGGACCAACCCCAGCAGATGACATGCACCCCAAACCATCACTGACTGTGGAAACTTTACACTGGACCTCACGCAACCTGGATTCTGTGCCTCTCCTCTCTTCCTCCAGACTCTGGGACCTTGATTTCCAAAGGAAATGCAAAATTTACTTTCATCAGAGAACATAACTTTGGACCACTCAGCAGCAGTCCAGTCCTTTTTGTCTTTAGCCCAGGTGAGACGCTTTGGACGCCGTCTCTTATTCAAGAGTGGCTTGACACAAGGAATGCGACAGCTGAAACCCATGTCTTGCATACATCTGTGCGTTGTGGTTCTTGAAGCACTGACTCCAGCTGCAGTCCACTCTTTGTGAATCTCCCCCACATTTTTGAATGGGTTTTGTTTCACAATCCTCTCCAGGGTGCGGTTATCCCTATTGCTTGTACACTTTTTTTTTCTACCACATCTTGTCCTTCCCTTCACCTCTCTATTAATGTGCTTGGACACAGAGCTCTGTGAACAGCCAGCCTCTTTAGCAATGACCTTTTATGTCTTGTCCTCCTTGTACAAGGTGTCAATGGTCATCTTTTGGACAACTGTCAAGTCGGCAGTCTTCCCCATGATTGTGTAGCCTACAGAACTAGACAGGGACCATTTAAAGGCTTTTGCAGGTGTTTTGAGTTAATTAGCTGAGTAGAGTGTGGCACCAGGTGTCTTCAATATTGAACCTTTTCACAATATTCTAATTTTCCGAGATACTGAATTTGGGACTTTCATTAGTTGTCAGTTATAATCATCAACATTAAAAGAAATAAACATTTGAAATACATCAGTCTGTGTGTAATGAATGAATCTAATATACAAGTTTCACTTTTTGAATGGAATTACTGAAATAAATCAACTTTGTCATGATATTCTAATTTTATGACCAGCACCTGTATAAATAAGGTGTATAAAATGTTTGGAGGTACCATTTACAACTTTGCCTAGAGCAGCAAAAATGATTGAGCCAGTCCTGTACAACAGTCAGTTACTGCATATCACTATGTGTGTGTGGCTTTTAGCCAAGGTTATTCAACCTAAAATCTCTAATGATAAAGTAAAAATACCAATCCTGATTCTAAGTTCATTTTTCTTTTTATCGCTTTAATGCATAGACCGATTGTTTTGTGTTCAGATACGTTATAAAGTACGTCAAAGTTGTGGGAAGTACTTACCGGGGCCAGCTTCTCTTCATGTTTCTTTCTTTTGTGAACACTTAAAGTTGTAAATGCTGAATATAGATGGTGATATTTGTTCCTGAGGGAAATTTTAGGATTTTTACAACAGCCCATTAAATGAAAAAAATTAAATACACACACACAAAATTTCTTATCTATGGTCTGAACACACACCAGAATGACTAAAAAGGAGACAAACAAAAAACTTCTCAATTTGTAGGTTTTCCTGACACACTTCTGCGGAATGATTTGTTGGCTGAAATTACTCAGTGTTAATGTGTAACAGTAGGTGTAGCATGCATTATAATGGCATTCAGTTTTGTTTTATTTCTGTCCTTCACTACTACCTTTTTAGGGGGTCTAAAGTGCATCCTAGAACTGAACCTGCCCTGTTGTTTAGCTTGATTTGGTGGACCACTTTTGAAGTAGTTATTTATATACCGTGGATATTGATATATTTTAAAAGGTCTTTACACAGTTTGCAATAATTCCATGAACTGTGGCATGGCAACCAAACATACTGTACAGTATACTGACTGCTTAGTTGTACTTTACTAGATTAAAATAGTTAGTTTTTTAATGAAGACTTTATCGAATGTCATTTATTAGGCCTTTGTATATATTAAAAATAAACTCGCAAGTAAATTAGGCATACAAATTCTGTTGAAATGTAGAATTTACTGAAATTATTTAATCATATTCATTTCATGTATAAAAATGTTGCACAGATCCAGTTGCTGGTTTTGGTGACTACTGTGACATGAAAAGATTTTAAATGAGGGTTGCTTGTTGGGGCATGTTTGTTAGCAATTTCAGTGTGCAAAAAGAGGAAAAAAGATGGTTGAAAGAAATTTCATTTAGAGTTCTCTTCTAGAGAAGTTAACAGAGGGTAATGCTGTGATGTATTATTTATTTATTTTTTTTTGTGTGTGTGTGTGTGTTATAAATCCTTTTATTGCATCTAAAATTTCAATCTTTGCCAGTAAAATAACAAAGATTGTTCTACTGAGCAGTGCAAAAAGTTTACTTTTCAGCTTAACTAGCAGATGAATGCTTTTGTGAAGCGCACAAAAATAGGCTAAAAACTTGATTTCTTGTTTAAGTATTGTGGAGTGCATTAGCATATGATGGTTTCAGACCCCCATTCCATCAAGTGCCGGCCACTTTACCTGCCTAGGGAGTTTACAGCTGTACACATGGCTGCTGTTTACATCCTCCCCCACCAAGCAAACACCAGCACAGCACTTAAGGAACTGTACAGCCTCATTACGGACTGTGAAAACGCACACCCCGAAGGTCTGGTTATCATCGCCAGAGACTTCAACAAAGCAAGCTTCAGGTCTGTTTACCCCAAATACTACCAACATGTCTCCTGTTCCACCAGGGGTACTAATACGTTGGACCACTGCTACACCGCACACAAAAACGCGTATCGCTCGCTCCTGCGGCCAAACCTCGGGTAGTTAGACCACCGCTCTGTGCTGCTCCTCCATGTTTACAAGCAGCAGTTGAAGCCAATACTATCCACCTGCAGAGCCACAGAACCATACGTCACCGCAGTTGTAGACCCGGAAGTGATGTCTCCATCGTTTCGGGACTGATTTCGAAAAATTACTTTTGGAAGATTTCGGCAGGTCTCTGCAAAGCCCGGAAAGTAACGTCGGGTCAAAGACCCATTTAGAAACCAAATAATACGCATTATTGTGAAGTTCAGAGGGTGTCTGCCTTCACATCGTGTCATACATCAAACTAAACAATATGGATCGTTTCTGTGAAATACACTATATTAACATTTACGTTGTGTTCGGGTCTGTGTGAACCATTTAACATGTCGACAAAATTAAAATCGATCTGTGTTAATTGAAAATAGTTTTTCGTTTACTTTCATGAAATGAACTATTCAATATAATTGTGTTTTACACCACGTTAGAGTTTAGTAAAACATTAATAAAAGTGATTACGTTTTTTAAAATGTACTATGCATGTGTGCAATATTGTTCTAAACCAATTTAGAACAAACATTTAAGCCAAACTAATATTTTTAAACCTGTATGTGAAAACGGCAATACATATTCTACACTGAATTATGCAATATATTAATTGCCTTATATAGAACTGCTCTAGTTTTTGTCACTTATTATTATAAACAATGGGCCATCGAAAGAAAAAAAGAAAAAAAATACTAATTAGAACACTATTTATATAGCACCCTGCCCAAAATTCAAAAACGAACAACAGGACCTATATAACATATATATCCTGTATTTATCTTTATTTAGTGAAGATATTAAAACATTCAAATAGAATAAAAGACAATAATGCATGCTAAAATACAACATATACTACTACAAAAAAATCTTGAGCAAATAACAAATTGTGATAAAAATTCAAAGCCTGAGTACCTGGACAGATAGAGGGGGTAAACTGAAAGATGGGGCAGAATGTCAGGTCTGTTTAATGTCTTCCTAAACAAATGAGTTAAAACAAATGAATGGAGTCGGCTGATGTCATTAATTTTGTGGGGTCATTCCACAGTCAGGGTGCTATATACAGCTGAAGGCCCTGCTGTCACCCACAGAGTGCAGGTTAGTGGGGGGCACAGAATCGGAGGACCTTGGTGGGCAGGTCAAGAACAGAATTTGATATTCAATCCTTTTAGTAATCTTTTTAGTTAGCCAATAAAAGGGGTAATTTTGCTTGGCTTTTCTCTCTATTCAATCCTGTAAGACACAGGGAGCAGTGAAGTAGTAGTGACTTACAATAATCAATGCAGGATGTGATAAAAGCAGGGACAAGCTTCGCAGCATTAGAAAAGGAGAGGAATGAGCAAACATAAGAAATGTGACACAGGTGGAAGTAAGAAAGTTTCTTAATATGGTTTACATGGGTGAAATAAGAAAAGGAGGAATAGGTGACACCGAGATTCTTTGCAGTCAAAGAAGGTCTGATGAGATCATCACCAAGAATGGTTTAAGAGGAGCTTGTTTTCTTAAGTTGCACTTTAGTGCCACTTTGCAGGAGTTCAGTTATGTTGCAATTTCATTTTAAAGAGTTTTGCTCTGTCCAGGTTTTAATTTTACTTTAATTTCACTGAGGCAAGTTGTGAGCTGAGAAAGCTGTGATGAAGTGTCACTTTTAACACTGAAATAGATCTAAGCATCATCTGCATAAAAATGATAACCCAGACCAAAGCTACGAATAACTTGCTGTTTTAGTTTGGGGAAAATGGTTCAAAGGTTTTAACAGAAAATAAGCAGGCAAGAATCAGAGAGGAAAGGTCCAATACTTCAATTGTTTACTTGTTCAAATATAATATCAGTTACATACAATATAATAGCAATATACATGCAGATATAGGAATTGTACTATTGACTTACAGTAATATATATAAAGATATATGATTTATACTATTGACTTACAGTAATACAGATATATGAATTGTACTATACTTACAGTAATATCAAAAGACCCAGAGCCATCATCCTAGACCAGTAGACTGAGGGAGCCCGCGTGTCAGTCTCGTCAGAGGATCAACTCGTGAGCCTGGTCCAATACCGGGCGGTGTGCACGTTCCCCACGGTTGAGCTTCCGAAGAAACTGAGGGCGGAACCTTCCCTTATATACTAATTGAGTGTCCTTACCCAAAATGGCTTACGTGTAAGCAGTGTATACAGAAGTGATCAGTTTCAGCACACACCCTTCCACGGGACGCAGTATTGTTTTTCTTCTACTTGGCCCTCACTGAGATGGTGCCTAGTATCAGAAGACACACAATAACAAGCGTTGCTTGCAATGAAGCCCCTCGAAGTGAAAAACAAGTACATGGCCTTGACTGTATTCCCATAACATTCTGAAACTCTTTATGAGAAGCAAGTTTTTGCACATTCTTTCGCTATCATCCCAAACATTCCAATCTTTGTAGCTGGTTTTGCACTGAAGCGACCAACCCCCCCCCTCTTACTCCTTTATTTCATCCCTTCTCCTGTTACAGAGAAAACCTTTTTTATTACACTTGCTCAAGGGGAAGCAAAGAGATACAGAAGAGTAGAGGATGTCATTTCATTAACAAAGGGAAATCACATGGATGAACTGCTGTGAGAAATTAAGGCATGAGGGTTACCCTGGACATGACATAAGCTGCATGTCCACAACTTGCCATTTGCAATAACTTTTACACAAACTGGGACAGTAGCTCCTCAAGACGAAGGTAACAATGCTTAGCACAATAAGGAAAAATAAGCCAGAGCTGTCCTCTCCAATGCTGGCCACACCGGAAAGGCCAGTGAAGACATTAAAGTTTGTCTAAACAAATGACACATCCTTGGTGAACAATGTGATCTACACTGGGATAGGAGATGCCATGGCCAGAAATGATAATGGACTATAATGCTACAAAAAGAGGAGTGGAGAATTTAGACAAAACATTATGCTGGCCACAGGCAATTTTTTCAACATATTGAACATCTCAGAAAAAAATACTTTTGTCATCTGGACAACCTTGAACCCGAGACTGGAACAGGGAGAAGGAGACAGAGCCTTCTTGCAGAGCGGGGTAAACCACTGGTGACACCTCGCATACTACTGGGACGACATGTGCCAAAGACCCCAGGATGCACAGCCATTGTGTCGATTCAACAGTCCAATCCACAGGAAAACCAATGACGGCACCAGTAGTGTGTATGCATAGTGAGTGTGTTTGTGTGTCTCACTGTTATTTTAGCCTACTGAACTGTACAGTTATTACAGTATTGTGTAGAAAATTAAAATATTCAGTTCTGCTTGATAAACAAATAGAATGTGATCTGAGAGTAAAGAGTAAACCGGTTATTTTTTTATACATTGCTCGTTTAAAGTGACCATCTGATTTTTAAAAAAAAAAAAAAAATCCCTCTATAGTACATACATAGCAAAAAATGTAATCATAAGTTGAGATTCAACTCAATTTTTCATGCTTCTCAAAGAAAAATTAAAATACGATGTTTATAAACTACTGCATTTGTAAAGTGTGAGGGGATATCCAAAACTATCATTGAGTGTATTTCAGTAATTTGTGTAGTGACTTATAAAACCACAATATTACATTAAAGTATACTGCTCAAAAAATTTAAAGGAACACTTTTTAATGAGAGTATAGCATCAAGTCAATGAAACATGTGGGCTATTGATCTGGTCAGTTAAGTAGCAGAGGGGCTTGTTCATTAGTTTCAGCTGCTTTGGTGCACTAGAGGGGCAACAATGAGACGACCCCCAAAACAGGAATGAATGGTTTAACAGGTGGAGGGAGCCCACTGACATTTTTCCCCCCCTCCTCTGTTTTGTCACTCGTTTTGCATTTGGCTACAGTCAGTGTCACTACTGAGGCGATACATGGACCCTACAGAGGTTACACAGGTAGTTCAATTTCTCCAGGATAGAACATCAATAGGTGCCATTGCCAGAAGGTTTGCTGCGTCTCCCAGCACAGTCTCAAGGGCATTGAGGAGATTCTAAGAGACAGGCAGTTACTCTAGGAGAGCTGGACAGGGCCAGAGAAGGTCCTTAACCCATCAGCAGGTCTGGAGGAACAGGATGAGCACTGCCAGAACATACAAAATGACCTCCAGCAGGCAGGCCACTGGTGTGAATGACTCTGACCTTTGACAAAAAAAGACTTCATGAGGGTGGCCTGAGGGCCCGACATCCTTTAGTGGGCCCTGTGGAGCTTGATTGGCATTTCCCATAGAATACCAGAATTTGTAGGTCCACCACTGGTGGGTGCCCTGTGCTTTTCACAGACGAGAGCAGGTTCACCCTAAGCACATGTGACGGACGTGAAATGGTCTGGAGAAGCCGTGAAGAATGTTATGCTGCCTGTAACCTCGTTCAGCATGACCGGTTTGGTGGTGGGTCAGTGATGGTCTGGGGAGGCATATAGAGGGACACACAGACTTCTACAGCTAGACAACGACACCTTGACTGCCATTAGGTATCGGAATGAAATCCTTGGACCCATTGTCAGACCCTATGTAGCTTGTGTCATGTCCAGGGCAACCCTCATGAATTAATTTATAATATAATAAGATTATATAAAATTAAGATACTTATCACAGCTCTAGCTGATTCAAAACTCAACTGCAAGAGTCCTGACATGAACCAACAATAGCGAGCACATCCCAGCCATCCTGCTACACCTTCACTGGTCCCTGTGTCTTGCAGGACTGAATATCAAATTCTGTTATTGACCTGCCCACTAAGGTCCTCTGATTCTGTGCCCCCCACTAACCTGCACTCTGTAGGTGACAGCAGGGCCTTCAGATGTATATAGCACCCTTACTGTGGAATGACCTAACAAAATTAATGACATCAGCTGACTCCATTCATTTGTTTTAACTCATTTGTTTAGGAAGACATTAAACAGACCTGACATTCTGCCC
This sequence comes from Erpetoichthys calabaricus, assembly GCF_900747795.2. Lineage (NCBI taxonomy): Eukaryota > Metazoa > Chordata > Cladistia > Polypteriformes > Polypteridae > Erpetoichthys > Erpetoichthys calabaricus. The sequence goes on along the minus strand of NC_041399.2, from coordinate 108,956,558 downwards.
CTTCTTTCAGTTTACCCCCTCTCTGTCCAGGTACTCAGGATTTGAATTTTATCACAATTTATTTGTTCAAGATTTTTTTGTAGTATTTATATGTTGTATTTTAGTCTGCATTATTGTCTTTTATTCTATTTTGAATGTTTTGTATATCCTGTGTGTTATCTTTATTTAGTGAAGATATTATTTATAGCCAATGTTATATAGGTCCTGTTGTTCGTTTTTGAATTCTGGACAGGGTGCTATATAAATAGTGTTCTAATTAGTGTTTTTTTCTTTTTTTTCTTTTGATGGCTCATTGTTTATAATAAGTGACAAAAACTAGAGCAGTTCTATATAAGGCAATTAATATATTGCATAATTCGGTGTAGAATATGTATTGCCGTTTTCACATACAGGTTTAAAAATATTAGTTTGGCTTAAATGTTTGTTCTAAATTGGTTTAGAACAATATTGCACACATGCATAGTACATTTTAAAAAACAATCACTTTTATTATTAACGTTTTACTAAACTCTTAACGTGGTGTAAACATAATTATATTGTATAGTTTCATGAATGTAAATGAAAAACTATTTTCAATTAACACAGATCTTGATGATTTTAATTTTGTCGACATGTTAAATGGTTCCCACAGACCCGAACACAACGTAAATGTTAATAGTGTATTTCACAGAAATGATCCGTATTGTTTAGTTTGATGTACTGTATGAAACGACGCGATGGCAGAAACCCTCTGAACTTCACAATGATGTGTATTATTTGGTTTCTAAACGGGTCTTTGACCCGACGTTACTTTCCGGGTTTTGCCGAGACCTGCTGAAACCTTCTAAAAAGTAATTTTACGAGTCAGTCCTGAAACGAAGGTGATGCCACTTTGGGTCAACAACTGCGGGTCTGAAACTGCGGTGACGTATGGTGCTGTGGCTCTGCAAGTGGATGCTACTCGTTGAAGCGCGCAGAGCCGCTCTTGCGAGAGGTGCACTGTTGGACCCCGGAAGCAGAGGAGAAACTTAGGGACTGCTTTGAATCTGTGGATCGGGATGTTTTCAAAGAGTCCTCTGAGAATCTGGACGAGTATGCCGCAGTTGTCCTAGTATTTATTGGGGAAATGTGTGGATGATTGCGTACCAACAAAGCCTGTTCGCGTATTTCCCAACCAGAAGCCCTGTGTGCTGAAGTATGCCGGCAGATCCGTGAGTGCAGCAGTGCGTTTCACTCCGGAGATGCACAGGTATACAAAAAGGGCAGGTATGATCTCCGAAAAGCCATTTAAATACGCTAAGCGCCAGTGCGCCCACAAACTAGACTTCAGTTTACCACTGTAATGGGTCTGATCAGTGAGGACAATGAGATGGCCTACAGAGAGGAGGTCAGACTCCTGTCAGAATGGTGTCAGGACAACAACCTCGCCCTAAACGTTAACAAAACTAAGCAGATGATTGTGGATTTCCGCAAACCGGCAACAGAGCACAGCCCTATCTACATCGGAGGTGAGGCTGTGGAGCAGGTCAGCAGCTTTAGGTTTCTCGGAGTCACACTGCGGCAGTAGTCCAGAAAGCCCAACAACGCCTCTACTTCCTCAGGAGACTGAGTAAAGCCCAGATGTTCCCCACAACCCTGTGTAGATTCTACAGGTGTACTGTGGAATCCATCCTGACAGGATGCATCACATTCTGGTACAGCAACTGCTCAGTTCAGAACTACAGAGCTCTGCAGCGTGTGGCGAATACAGCACAGCAGATCACGGGCACACAGCTCCCAGTGATCCAGGACATCCACAATACATGCTGTCTCAGGAAAGTGAACCGTATTAGGCGGGACCCCAGCCACCCTGCACTGTCGCTTTTCACCCTCCTCCCATCTGGGAAGCGACTGAAGTCCATTGGGACGTGCACCTCCAGGTTCAGGAACAATCAGTAACCTTGTGTCACTTCCACTGCTACCTGCACGTATACTTCTGCCCTGTCTCTCTCTTTATTCCTAGGATTCTGGTTTTACTTATTTATATTCAGTTATTGTGTGTGGGTATTTTTTTGTCCTCTGTTTGCAGGGGCACATGCAAGCAAGTATTTAATTGTACATGGTACTTGTACACATGACAATAAAGAATTGAAATTAAAAATATGCATTTTTTAAAATAAAAATAGATAACCCAAGCTATACTTTGGCTCACACAATAAGCACAACCATAAAAATCAGATTGAATTAAACTTTATAGTTACAAACTTTCAAGTACTGTACCATCTAACATATTTTTACTATTATTTTGAGACCATATAATATCAATATAGATACAAAGCAATTGTAAAAGTCTTCCTAAGTAGTTTTACTTGTGCTTTTAGATATTTAATGCATTATGCAAAGGCATTCTTAGGGTATTGGGATGTTATGTAATACCAGAGAAGGCTAATCCAAATCGGTGGTTTGGTTTATGAGACACAATTTTTTGATTTGGAAACAAATTTAAATTTATTTCTTAGATCTCCTCTCCACAAGTTTTCAATAACAACATTATACATGTTACAAAATATGTGCAGTATGCCTTTTTAAATCCAAAACATTTAATTTTACTATATGTGTAACCTAAGTACTTTTTCATAACATTGACTATACTATGGCCATCTGCATCCTACAGGGGGACTTTTTGTTCCTTCTTCCAGAATAGCAGCCTGTCTGTTCCTTCAGTAATCATGTATAGTAATTCATATACTTTGATCATGTGTGTATCTATAGATATAGGTGTATATCCCTTCAGTAATCATGGTGGGAATATAAAGAAAACAATAGTACAAAAGAAATTTAACTTGCTTTAAAATGTGGTTTTCTCTCCTAATGTACTTTGTAATATAAACATTTCTTTATACAGTATATACACCTGTAGAGGATTCTTTGGAACAGTACAGTTGTCTTGCATTTCCCCAGTGGGGTCTTTCATGATTACATTCTCATGTTTTCTGCACAGCACAGTGGCATTGTTCTTGACACAGTCAACATCATATCAGTGCTGAAAGGACTTCTGGCTTAAGGTTTCCTGACAGGTCTTAAATACTCTCACTTTTCAATGACCAATACTGTGTATGGATTAGGGTCTGTTCTACCAATTTAGCTCATTCAGTGAGCTATTTGTGTGTTCTACTAACCAATGCTATGTACAGGTAAGGAAGGCTTCCACCCCCAAAATATAGCACATTCTTTCATTATCTGTCAATACTATTACTGCTTTAATCACTGAAAGCCTTTATATTTCATAGTCTTCACAATGCCAGGAAATGGCTTCAACTTTTAGCAAGTCTTACATATTATACTACAGAAATGTATGTATGCTAAACATAAAAACCATGCTCACAAATCACAATATCGCACTTATTTTTCAACTCTCGTTATACCATCCTAATCACAAGATCTCTTTCTGCTTGACCAATTATAAGAGATTCTAGAGCAGCATTTGGACAGTTTTTTAACCACTGCATGAAACCAGGGAATTTCTTGGGGATAATAGCTATTGCTTTATTTTGATGCATCTCTAGACACTTGTAGAAGCTATGGCAAGACTAATTGAAGCTTTATGGCACCTTTTTTTTATAGTAGCCTGTTTTGCTAACATTTTAATAGTGTTCAGTGTTGCCTGATTAACGGATGATTGCCAGTAGAGTAATGGTCTTGTTGGAAAGGTAGTGGCTCATGTGTAATGAGTAAGGGGTGGAAGGAAGGACCGATGCTGGCAAATTAACAGCACTGGAAGATGTCCGAGCAGAAAAACGGGGGACATCAGGAAGGAATTTGCTTAGTATATTCAATTCATGCCCCATAAATTTGAACACTTTTCTGTTTCTCAAATGTTCTTCTGGCATTAAAGGACAGGAAGGCAAGTGCACGAAAGACCTGCTGAAATTAACATTGGAGAGCTAGCTATTTAAAATCCGATCACGTGTTTGGATTCCAGGTGTACTGAAGGCACCTGGTTCCCCAAGTGATTCTGGAACTTGGTTTCAAAGAAAGCCAGTGAGGTTACCTAAAGACCACCTGAGCTGATGCAATTCAAAATTTGAGGTATTATTTGGAGTAAAGGCTCTTTGCCTAGATTGATTAATGCTAGAAATAAGAGAGCGTAGTTTTTTTGATTCTTAGTAGATACACAAGTAATTCACTTGACAGCTAGTGCAAAGCCTATACTATGTCCAAAAGGGACTGCTGCTGTTGCGGTTTTCCTTTTTATTCTTTGTGCTTTCTTCTTTAGTTTTGGTTTAATAAACAATGTGTTTTAATTTTTCTTATCTAAAGTATAGAGAATTTTCAAATGGTATTGTCAACTTAATACAATCATGACCTAAAACATTGTAATTGTGCACATGTGGATTTTTTTTTTTTTTTTTTTTTTTATTGCCATTTTTAGTATTTGTTGTCCAGGTCAAAAAAACAGTCGGACAATTCAGTGCACCTTTATTCTATTGCAAATTCTATTGCATTTGTTAATCATGAATCTCTTTTGACAGTAACCCCTTTGCCAACTGACCTTATCATAGGACTGTAATTTTGAGATGTTAAAAACAATTCTAAATGTAAGGAATATAATTAAGAGAAATTGAATCCTATCTTATGTAAGTGTGCTTTAGATAATGCATAAATATTATATAAAAATGTTTTTCTTTGCATATACAGTAATTGCTTTGACATCTTAAGTACTTTGAGCTCAATCGCTTGTATGAAAATATGTTATAGATGTTATAGTTATAACATGTTATATATATAAAAAAAAAAAACATAAACAAGGATGCAAATTTCAGATTTCAACACTCCAAAAAATGTGAAAGAACTTCACTTTTAAATAAGGGCTACTACTGTATCTATGTTAGTCCACCCTTCAGCCTATCATCTACATCTCTAAAGAGAGTGTCTTCATCAAACTTGAAGTCTTGATAGGCAAGGTGTGAGCAATTTCTTATAAATGTTTTTGATCATTCACTGCCTGCATTATTGGTTCCCTTGGGTACTTTCTGTTGCTGCCTGATTTTTGGAATCCAGGTGTAAAAATGGTGGTGTCAAATGTGATCTGTGGATGTTGCCCATATGAATGAAAATAAAGTTATTACACTGGTGCCTAAATTATGTTAGGAAAACCAGTTCAATGCAAAATGTTTTCATTTTAAAGTATTCATTAAGTTTTCTGGCACATCTGAATCTTTTCCTCGGAGAGTCGCAGTCAGGGCAGCTGATGGAATGGTCCTTACGGATAACACTGCAGTTGTGACCCGCTGGGCTGGCTACTTTGAGCAGTTGTTCAAAGCTGATCCTCCAGCTAGGACGTGGATATCTCTGGGTCCATGGTTCTTGAGGCTGATCCTCCAATTAGCTGTGAACCACCCACTCTCACTGAGATTGCACAGGTGGTGAACCAGCTAAGGGGAGGAAAGGCTGCAGGGATCTGTGGTATCCGGGGTGAACTTCTCCAGGCTGGTGGTAAGGTTGTCCTCCTAGCATTGCAAGCAATTTTTTCTTCCATTTGGGAGGCTGACATCATCCCAACTGACTGGAAAACGGGACTTGTCGTCCCTATCTGGAAAGGGAAGGCTGATCGCCTGGTTTGCAGCAACTACAGGGGGATAACACTGCTGTCTGTGCTGGGTAATGTCCTTGCTAGGGTCTTCCTCAATAGGATCCGTGATCACTTGCTCACCTATCAGCAACCAGAACAGTGGTTTTACACCTAAGAAGTCTACCATCTACCGCATCCTGGCACCGAGGGTTCTCATGGAGCGCAAATGCAAATATCGGCAGAGTTTCTTTGCAGCCTTTATAGGTTTACGCAAAGCGTTTGACTCGGTTGATCGAGCTGCCCTGCGGGACATCCTGAGGATTCGCGGGATCTCCTCGAGGTTGCTGGATAGCATGGCCGGCCTGTACACTGGTACTGTGAGTGCTGTGCAGAGTGGAGGCAGGACCTCTGTGTTTTTCCTAGTTGATTCTGGGGTTCGTCAGGGGTGTGTTCTTGCTCCTCCTCTGTTCAATACTTGTATGGACTAGGTGTTGGGCAAGGTCGTGGGGCATCTGTTGGTGAAGAAAGGTTCACGGATCTTGACTTTGACGATGCTGTGATCTTTGCGGAGTCAATGGAGGCTCTGATCGAGGCACTCGAGAGAGAGAGTGAGCGAGGAGTCCAAGTGTCTGGGCTTGCGAGTGTCCTGGATAAGAACCAAGATCCAGGCCTTTAATGACCTCTTGGGCACAGCCATCAGCAGTGTGTCTGTTTGCGGAAAAATTGTTGACCTTGTTGAGAGGTTTACTTACCTTTGCAGTGACATTCATGTCTCTGGTGACTCTTCCTATGAAGTCAGTAGACGGATTGGGACAGCATGGGGGGGTGGATCATGAGGTCGCTGGAAAAGGGTGTGTGGCGCTTCAGATATCTATGCAAAAGGATGAAGCTCCAAGTCTTTAGAGTCCTGGTGCTTCCTGTCTTGCTATATGGTTGTGAGACATGGATGCTATCCAGTGACCTGAGACGAAGACTGGACTCCTTTGGTACTGTGTCTCTCCGGAAAATCCTTGGGTACTGTTGGTTTGACTTTGTGTCGAATGAGCGGTTGCTCATCGAGTCCCGAATGAAGCATGTTATCTGCGTTGTGAGGCAGCGTCAGTTATGGCACTACGGCCATTTGGCGCGTTTCCCAGAGGGTGATCCAGCTCTTAAGATCCTCCTTGTTGGGGACCCGATTGGCTGGACCTGATCAAGGGGTTGCCCACGTAACACCTGGCTGCGGCAGATAGAGGGTCATTTCCGGAGGGTTTGGACTTTACCGCGTGTCTGCCTGGGGGGTTGCAAACCGGGATCCTGAGTTGTATACTATACCAGTGCATGCACCCCAACTTGACTTGACTTGCCCTCATGCCCTTCCATTTTAACTGACTTTTATATAAAATATAATAAAATTTAATATATCCGTGTTAGTCTTGATGAAGTAAGTGCTACACAAAATGAACTCCACTTCTGATGATTAAATTCACTTTTATTGTGAACATTTTGCGGTTTACAAAATTTGAGAACTAGATTTTCTGAAAAGTTACAATTTCAGTAATTATTAAAATATTTATCATTAGTTTATTAAGCACCTAATGTAGATTAAAATGAAATTTATCAATTTTATGATAAAGTATTGGGTTTTTGTCTTTTGAAGTCAGACTTATAATTTGAGTATTTTAATTGAAAGTAGCCAAAATAGTTTTCAGTATTTTTTTCTTTAAAAATTTACCATAAAGTTGTCATTATTAATAGGAGAAACTGTAATAAGAACATCTGATTCCTTAGGTACTGTCTTGAATGCACAAAGTGGATTGCATTATTTTATTCCTGATTTTTCTGTTTTGAGAAGGTTGTTTATGTAAATCCTCCTTTACTCTTGTGGTATTTTGTAAATATTTTGACTTCTGTTTTTACAGCGGTTTGTAATATGAGTAAAGTTATAAGTACTAATATAGTACAATGTGAACCATTATGATCTTTTTCTTGTAAATTTTCCAAAATACTTTTTTCTTTTAACACCCTGCATGGCGATTTGGTGTAGCCTATAATTCTGTCACATTATTTTAATTTTGGTAAATATCTACAGTAATTGAAATGATAAGCATGGAATAACTTGTGTATCTTTAAGATATACAGCATTAAAAAAAAAAAAATCCTGTACACTAACATTTCACAAGTGAGAAAACATAGCTATTTTTTTACATGTTAAATGACATTCATATTTGTTAATACTAAAATCTTTAAATAAAAGGCAAAGTATTGTTTTTAAAATGCTTAAATGTATACTTAAATATTTTTTGTAATATAGCACTTTATGCTGCACTGATTGCTTTTTACTTGAGAAATATTTTATTTTTCTTCCATTCAATTAAATGAATAAAGATTTTTTTTTTTTTTTTTTTTTTTAATTTATCTACCTTAGATGTCTAATTGTGAAGACTGAACAAGACTGAAGGTTTTTGTCATGATGGGGAGGAAGCTGGATCTTTCTGGCTTGACTGGAGATGAAGCTGATCATGTGCTCCAAGTTGTACAGAGAGATATAAACCTACGTAAAAAAGAAAAGGAGCGTCTGAGGTTAGCGTCCTTTATGCCTTTTTGCTTTGTAGAAGACCTAGTTTAACAAGACTTGGTAAATGAGAACTAAAATGAAAACTTAGTGCTTTAGGATATATAAGAATCATATCTTACCTATGGTATTTATATTATTGTGCTTGCCTGCATGGCTAAATAATACTATCTGTCATCACTGAAAATATAAATAGATCATTCTGCTTTAATACACATTATCCAGATTTTAGTTAATTGACTTTAGCCTATCTGTTACTCATGTTTTGTTTCAGTTTCTGTTGGGCCCTTTCAGCAATAGCATGCTTCGGACCATAGGTTCACCATTAGCTGAATAAACCATGACAAGACACATCGGTGTCTGAAAATCATTGCATGGTTTCTCTTTTAAACAAATTTAGGGTATGTCATTTTGACATGTTTTAAAAGCCTGAACTGAACACACCTGCTGTAACAGCTTTTGATGGTTTTTTATTGTCTGCAAATATGATAGTCATTGATTGAGTAGCCAGTTATGTAGACTGGTGAATGTATCTAAGTTGTCACACTTTATTTTCAATAGAATTATTTCCCTCATCCTATTTATTTCATATTTGGTAATTTATATGTCTTAAGAAGTCTCCAGTGACTAGTGGACGAATTAGCTTGCAGATTTCAAGCTTTAAATTTATTGTTGCCACAAGGTCCATTATGGATGACCTTCTGTCTAAATCAGTTTTGGAGATGTCATTATATTTTTCTATGGTCCTTGACAAAGGCAATTATAAGTGTTAATTAAGTAGAATCATGGAAAGGTCAAGCTCAGTGGTGACTTGATTGACATTTTGATGCTCACCTTTAATTCTAGAAAGTACTGATGAATTTAGATGATCTGAGTTATTGATTGCTTTTGAAGTCAGTGATGAATGCCTGGTTCATTACTAATAAACACCATTTGTATATATTCCAGTTCAAATCATTTTTAAACCTATAATGTACTGTGTAGAATATGGCTTTGTTGTCCGCAGTAATTACATGAAATATCTGGTACTTGGTAGCTAGGTCTGCTTGTGATGCTGACATTAATTTTGTTTTGCTTTTAATGGCTTTCTAATTATGGCAAGCCCTATTTAAACCCTGTTGCTTTGAATAAGCCTACAAAGCAGGATATCGGAGTTACAAAAATTATTGTATACATTTTTTAGAGTGACTTAGTTTTAAGTAGATTTATAGCATTTTATATTATTAAAGCCAATAGAGACATTGAACCTATTTTTAATTCAAACTACATGACTTTCTAATTATCCTAACAGGTTAAGTGGCCTGCTTAATGAGAGACGCATAGTGAGTTAATAGGCTGTCAGCAGAGAAGGGGATGATGAGGAGTAGGAGCTGATCAAGCCAACACTGAACAACATGAGCTGTTAATACTCAATGCTGTTCATACTCAAGTAATTTCTTTAGCTTATGACTGGTAGCTTCACCATTATTTCTCATTTCTTCAAAACTACTAAGGCTCTCATCCTGTCATTTAGAGCAACGCAACGTAAATGTTATTTTCTGCATTTGAATACTGAGTCCTACTCCTTTGGTAACTACAAGGCTTATAACCATATGTCTGAATTGAACATCTGTGTTGTAAACTTCAAGTTTTATGGGACATCCTGTTCGCACTTTACCATTTTTGGAATGGGAGATTGAATTTGGTAAAATCCTTGAAGTCCAGAAGTTCTAGGTATTTGTTTTTCATCCTTTTTTCCTTGCAACTATTGTTGTCAAACTCATGCCAAATGATTTAAATATTTTTGGCCCGATTCAGAAGACTGACACTAATGTTTGAGTTAATTGATGTACTTGTAAATTGTGAAAAAGGAGTAGTAAACAAAGGTAGTAGTTATAAGCAAGATCATAGCTTTGAGATTTTTTTTTTTTTTTTTGGGGGGCTAGGAATTCTTTTTGTGATAGCACCATGAAACAGTACATTTTTTCTATAAAGTATGCTTCCTATAATAAAAGTACGACAATGCATCATACCAAACCCCATCCTAGAATTCACTCCATATAAGCTGCAATATGGATATTTGTACAGATATTGTTAGAACATGTGAAGTGGGACTCTAAGCTACTGCACAAGGAAGGAATTTTTGTTATTCAAATGTACTATGCATGTAGATGTCATTATCAGATTCTACTATATTCTAGTTATTGCTGACTTTATTTTTGGATATTTAGAGATTTTGTATATCATTCCACTAGGAATTGGATTCTTATAACCCTACAGGTGTGTAACTGGGAGTGGTGGTTTGGCAGAAGGTCTGTTGAGTGATTTGCCATAGTAAAGGTCACCAGCAGGTGACTTAGCTATTGGCAACTGTGCCTGACTCTGTCCTTGTACTGAGGTTGAAGTTCAAGTAATTCTGAGGGAAGGCCAGAACTTACTCCATAATGTTGCTAAAGCAACCTGCTTGCCAGATTTGAGTCAAATGCAGAGTTGGGTGAAAAATCAACTTGTCTGAGGAACAGAGGCAAAAGTCAGAGAGAGAGAGAGGTAGCGTAATAGAGTGGTATTTTGGTAGTAAGTGAGCAAGTCATTTCACTAAATAGGTAGGGGTTCAGAAACCGCTTAGTCTCTTCAGCCTGGAACCAAATGTTGAGTGGGAGGGGACACACTTGATGGGTAAGAAAGTTTTCAAAATAAAGTTATCAAAATAAAAGTATATCACGAATACTCAAATTTTTTCAGTGTATGCTACATATACTAAGGACAAAAGTATTTAAATATACAAGTTAAACAGAATTGACAGGATACACTGCAAGAAGAGTTAAACCATGTGTACAAAACAGATATACATCAAGAACAGCCAGCCGAAGATCTACACCAAGATCTTTAATTACCATCACTGAGCTGAATTTTATGAACGCCATCAGGCCTAGCAGATAGGATTGAGTTACTGTAAACCTTCTCTTGTGAAAGCAGATTTACGTAAAACCCTTCATTCTGGTTCAGGAATTAATGTCTCTGACCGCAAGGTCTTGCAACAGATAATGCACACAGCAGAAAAGATCATTGGGACTGCTCTGCCCTCCATTGAAGACATTTTTATTGAGCGTTCTACTTGTAAAGCCTATGGCATTGTGAAATATTGCTCCCACCCTTCCCAGTCTTTGTCCTACTTCCATCTGGCAGAAGGTATCGTAGCAGTCAAACTGCTTCCTTTTTTATGTTATACTGTTTGTGTTCTATTTGATTGTGTGTATATGTTGCACTAAAGTCCTGGGGAATGTCATTTCATGTGACTGTATGCTGTGAATTGATGCTAAGACAATACAGTGACTTTAACTCAAAATATAAAATTTGAACCATGATTTGATTTGTGTTGTTGATGCAGCTGTTTAAACTTTATTTCCCAATACTTTGTTCCTGTCGTGTAGGCACTTCGGTCATTTTTTTTTTCTGTCACCTATCAGATGTTAACAGACCATTTGGGATAAACCCGTCCTGCTTAAAACAGTAGTGACTTCATGGCATTGTGTCCCCCAACCCCACATTTGGCTTCTAGCTGCAGTGATACCTTTCTGATTTGGTCAGACTTGGAACCGGTTTTCTTGTTTTACCCTTGTTTTAATTTGTACTTTGAATTATTTCTTTTGTGTATTCCTACTTGTTTATTATTTGTAATAAAGGTGCCATTTCTGTTATGTCTTTGCCTCCTGCAGGTTTTTTGTATTTGGCTGGCTACCATGATTGCCCCTATCGGAGAATCACTGAAGTAATGATCTACCTCAATGGGAGTATTTAATCATTCTTAAAACTTTAAAGAAAAATATAATAGTATACAAAGTGTGCTTTATATGATTCCGTTGGAGAAGGGATGCATCAGTGTGCATCTGAGACAGAAGAAAATTAGGAGACACAATTCAATTGTCCATCCATCCATCCATGGTCTCCCGCTTATCCGAGGTCGGGTTGCGGGGGCAGCAGCTTGAGCAGAAATGCCCAGACTTCCCTATCCCCGGCCACTTCTTCTAGCTCTTCCGGGAGAATCCCAAGGCGTTCCCAGGCCAGTCGAGAGACAGTCCCTCCAGCGTGTCCTGGGTCTTCCCCGGGGCCTCCTCCCGGTTAGACGTGCCCGGAACACCTCACCAGGGTAGCGTCCAGGAGGCATCCTGATCAGATGCCCGAGCCACCTCATCTGACTCCTCTTGATGCGGAGGAGCAGTGGCTCTACTCTGAGCCCCTCCCGGATGACTGAGCTTCTCACCCTATCTTTAAGGGAGAGCCCAGACACCCTGCGGAGGAAACTCATTTCAGCCGCTTGTATTCGCGATCTCGTTCTTTCGGTCACTACCCATAGCTCATGACCATAGGTGAGGGTAGGAACATAGATCGACTGGTAAATTGAGAGCTTCGCCTTGCGGCTCAGCTCTTTTTTCACCACGACAGACCGATGCAGCGCCCGCATTACTGCGGATGCCGCACCGATCCGCCTGTCGATCTCACGCTCCATTCTTCCCTCACTCGTGAACAAGACCCCGAGATACTTGAACTCCTCCACTTGGGGCAGGATCTCGCTACCAACCCTGAGAGGGCACTCCACCCTTTTCCGGCTGAGGACCATGGTCTCGGATTTGGAGGTGCTGATTCTCATCCCAGCCGCTTCACACTCGGCTGCGAACCGATCCAGAGAGAGCTGAAGATCACGGCCTGATGAAGCAAAAGGACAACATCATCTGCAAAAAGCAGTGACTCAATCCTGAGCCCACCAAACCGGACCCCCTCAACGCCCTGGCTGCGCCTAGAAATTCTGTCCATAAAAGTTATGAACAGAATCGGTGACAAAGGGCAGCCCTGGCGGAGTCCAACTCTCACTGGAAACGGGTTCGACTTACTGCCGGCAATGCGGACCAAGCTCTGGCACCGATCGTACAGGGACTGAACAGCCCTTATCAGGGGGCCGGTACCCCATACTCTCGGAGTACCCCCCACAGGATTCCCCGAGGGACACGGTCGAATGCCTTTTCCAAGTCCACAAAACACATGTAGACTGGTTGGGCAAACTCCCATACATCCTCCAGGACCCTGCTAAGGGTATAGAGCTGGTCCACTGTTCCGCGACCAGGACGAAAACCCCACTGTTCCTCCTGGATCCGAGCCTCTACTATCCGACGGACCCTCCTCTCCAGGACCCCTGAATAGACTTTTCCAGGGAGGCTGAGGAGTGTGATCCCTCTGTAGTTGGAACACACCCTCCGATCCCCCTTCTTAAAGAGGGGGACCACCACCCCGGTCTGCCAATCCAGAGGCACTGTCCCTGATGTCCATGCGATGTTGCAAAGGCGTGTCAGCCAAGACAGTCCTACAACATCCAGAGCCTTGAGGAACTCCGGGCGTATCTCATCCACCCCCGGGGCCCTGCCACTAAGGAGTTTTTTGACCACCTCGGTGACCTCAGTCCCAGAGATGGGGGAGCCCACCTCCGAGTCCCCAGGCTCTGCTTCCTCATTGGAAGGCATGTTAATGGGATTGAGGAGGTCTTCGAAGTACTCCCCCCACCGACCCACAACGTCCCGAGTCGAGGTCAGCAGCGCACCATCCCCACCATATACAGTGTTGACACTGCACTGCTTCCCCTTCCTGAGACGCCGGATGGTGGACCAGAATCTCCTCGAAGCCGTCCGAAAGTCGTTCTCCATGGCCTCCCCAAACTCCTCCCACGCCCGAGTTTTTGCCTCAGCAACCACCAAAGCCGCATTCCGCTTGGCCTGCCGGTACCTATCAGCTGCCTCCAGAGTCCCACAGGACAAAAGGGTCCTGTAGGACTCCTTCTTCAGCTTGACGGCATCCCTCACCGCCGGTGTCCACCAACAGGTTCGGGGATTGCCGCCACGACAGGCACCGACCACCTTACGGCCACAGCTCTGGTCAGCTGCCTCAACAATAGAGGCACAGAACATGGCCCATTCGGACTCAATGTCCCCCACCTCCCTCGGGATGTGGTCGAAGTTCTGCCGGAGGTGGGAGTTGAAGCTACTTCTGACAGGGGGCTCTGCAAGACGTTCCCAGCAGACCCTCACAACACGTTTGGGCCTACCACGCCTGACTGGCATCCTCCCCCACCATCGAAGCCAACTCACCACCAGGTGGTGATCAGTTGACCGCTCCGCCCCTCTCTTCACCCGAGTGTCCAAGACATGTGGCCGCAAGTCCGATGACACGACTACAAAGTCGATCATCGAACTGAGGCCTAGGGTGTCCTGGTGCCAAGTGCACATATGAACATCCCTATGCTTGAACATGGTGTTTGTTATGGACAATCCGTGACGAGCACAGAAGTCCAATAACAAAACACCACTCTGGTTTAGATCGGGGGGGCCATTCCTCCCAATCACGCCCTTCCAGGTCTCACTGTCATTGCCCACATGAGCATTGAAGTCTCCCAGCAGAATGAGGGAGTCCCCAGAAGGTATGACCTCTAGCACCCCCTCCAGGGACTCCAAAAAGGGTGGGTACTCCGAACTGCTGTTCGGTGCATACGCACAAACAACAGTTAGGACCCGTCCCCCCACCCGAAGGCGAAGGGAGGCTACCCTCTCGTCTACTGGGGTAAACCCCAATGTACAGGCTCCAAGTTGGGGGGCAATAAGTTTACCCACACCTGCTCGGCGCCTCTCACCGGGGGCAACTCCAGAGTGGTACAGAGTCCAGCCCCTCTCAAGGAGATTGGTTCCAGAGTCCAAGCTGTGCGTCGAGGTGAGCCCGACTATATCTAGCTGGAACCTCTCAACTTCGCGCACAAGCTCAGGCTCCTTCCCTTTCAGAGAGGTGACATTCCACGTCCCAAGAGCAAGCTTCTGTAGGGCCACCACCCAACTCGCACTGCACCCGACCTCCTTGGCCCCTCCCATAGGTGGTGAGCCCATGGGAAGGGGGACCCACGTTGCCTCTTCGGGCTGTTAAAAATATAAATCTGTTGAGCCTTGGATTACTGAGCATGCAGCGTACTTTGGAAACAGTGCTGTTAAAATTTAAGTTCACTCCCCACAAAACATCTTCATTTCAGTGTTCTCTAAAGTTGAAGATGACATAATCTAACAACAATGAAGGATTACACAGTGCACTTTGGATTTCTAATGATTTTTATTTAAAAAAAAAAAAAAAATGTGCTTGGTGAGAAACATTAGAAAACCCCAAATTGCATACTTTCATTCATTCTTTTGGTACACTGAACCAGGTGCAAATAATAATGTCATAGAAAGCTTGAAATATTCTGCTTTACATCAGCTCAAGATGTTTGGTCTAATGTGCATTTAATTATGTAGGTAAATGGTAAAATTGTAAATCTGATTATATAGCACCTACAATTGTTCTGGCACCACTCCCAGCACAAAATTTCTACTCCTACTATGGTGCACATCAGATTGCAAAAAATTAATTTCCAGCAGATATAACCCAATTTTATATTAAAATTAGAACTTGCACTGAGGAGGTCCATTAATGGTGAAAATCGGAATGGGAAAAATAATTTATTTACAAAAGAAGTTTAAATCTTAATGGCAGTAAAGCTATATTACTGCACTTTTAAATTACAAAACATTAATTTTAAATGAACTATGGGTATGTAATAATGTAAACATTCAGCTAAAGCATGCAGCTTCTATAATCTGAGTTAAATGGCTGGAATTTTACTTAAGACCCTTGGAACTGCAAGCTGTGATTTCTACCTTTTTAGCTAAAAAGCCAGCTGCTGATTAGGCTACTTACCTGTTGCAGAGGATAGTTGCCCATGCTGCCATTCAGAGATGGCACAGAATGATTAAAAATGGTGACATCTCCACTTTGCAATACTATTTGTCATCATTAGTGACTGCTATGTATTCATCTGTGATAAAACTAGTTTGCTTTATTAAGCAGTGGATGTGTGGATCCTCTTTACGTGAAATATATTCACTGAATAAGATGGTTAACGACAAACAATGTTTAGATTTATCTAATCCTGTATTTTCACTTCTTTCTGGTGCAACTTTTCTTTTGAACAATTTGAATGCAATATTATGAAATATTCTATCCCGGATGGTAAAAGTTGGTCTTGTTCTACATTGCTTGAGCTTATTTGTTTCAGTAATGCATTTATTTTAGGACAAATTCTTGCCATAATCATTAGTGGGGGGAAAAGGAATAATATGGATTGATGTTAATCATCCAGCTTTTCACAACTTCAGTAATTAATGAGACATTTTATTAAATGTTTTTTTTATTTTCTGGTAGCTCTTTTTTATAATGGCTTTCATTAATTTTTTTAATGAACCTTTACAATGAATGAATACTTTCAATTTTAAATTCGGTTCTGCAACATCTACAACTAATTAATAAATGATTTATAAGGATGTAAAGAGGCAATATAATCTTTAAGTATATTGGTAACTTTTAAATGATGATGATGATAATCAGGAGGGTGGATTTGGGAGGAGTTAACTAGCAAGTAAATTCCCAATGACATAGTTGTAGTACTAGGGTGTTGTACCGTGTTAGCCATTATGAATGTAGAGGAAAGCCAAGCAAAATGACACCTTTTATTGGCTAACTAAAAAGATTACAATATGCAAGCTTTCGAGGCAACTCGGGCCCCTTGCCTGAAGAAGGGGCCGGAGTTGCCTCGAAAGCTTGCATATTGTAATCTTTTTAGTTAGCCAATAAAAGGTGTCATTTTGCTTGGCTTTCCTCTACAATGACATAGTTGTAATTCAGGTAAGAGCACACTTGCCTTTCAGACCTATCCTGAATCATAATAGAATGCTTAATAAATGGTCACTTTGATGTTCGAAGAAAGACCAAAAGTAGAGATTTAATTTCCAAGCAGTATTTTGGATGGTAGGTGGGGGTGAATGACTCAAATTTTAAAGTGCAGTGTTTTTCTTTTTAGTAATTACTAATCTAGAATGTAATTGGAGGGGAAGAAAGGACTAAGAGGTAAAAGATTTCTCAACTTCTAAGGATACAATTACAGTTAGGCATTACAATACTCTGCAAGAACTTGTAAATGCAATGTGTGATTGTAAAACACATTGATGACATGGGGAGTTTACACAGAAGGGGCAGATTTAGACAAGTTTAATTTTATAGCCAAACCGAACCTTAAGCTAGCTCTGCAAACTAAGCATGTAATCGAGAATAAAGGTGTTTCTAAGAAAGCAAAGTATCTTCTGCAGATCAAAACATTTATTTTAGATCCGATGTAAGCAAAAATAGTTGATTTGAATCAAGACTGTGAAGGACAATAAAAAGGGGTTGAAGTGCTGTATTAAAAAGTATGGGGGATAGGACACAACTCTGGCTAGGGCTTTGATCTAAAAGTGTAAGGGGAGGTTTGAACTGCTGAGAATTGCTGTCATGGGGAGAAGAGTATAACCTCTTGAATATTTTCATATACGCATGTATATGAAATCTTTCCATAGATAAATAGGTCAATCATTTCTGCAATAAGTGCTGTAGGCTGCGAAAAGGTGGGAGCTACATCTATAATTTGTAAAAGGTAATGGCTGCACTTTGCTGCCTGACAGGAATGGTAAAGCCAGTGTAATTGGGATTCATTTGTTTAATAATAACCGGCTGCAGACCGTGTTTAAGGAGCTTGGCTAGTCATTTTGCATCAGAGTTCATCTAGGAAAATTTGTAATAGTAATAGAACTGTAAGACATATGTTGGCCATGATTACTGTCATTTTTTTAAAACAAGTTAGAATTAATTGAATGATTTAATTTGGAGACTAAAAGAGTAGAATTCAGCACCTCCATATATGTAGGGGTTAGTTTACATTTATTTGTTTAGCAAATGCTTTTATCCAAAGCAACTTACAAAAAAGAAGTCAACGCAATCAAATAATCATCTGGTGGACTGTTTGGTGGGGGAGGGGGGAATGTTATAGGACAGGGTTACAAAACTGATCATCACAAATGAAGAGCATGGAACAAAATTCAAGCTAATTTCCATTCTTATGTTTTTTAAAGAAAAGAAAAAAAAAAAAAAAACTAACTAGGCCTGGTAAAGTCAATATTGTAATATCTAGGGCAGGCAATGAAGCAATGGTCTCATACTGGTGTTCATTTTCTTGATTTATACATACCGACCTAGATGCAGGGGAGTAGGAGGAAAGGGGTATAAGGAGAGGGTTTGTAGAAGCCCTTCGCAGGGATAAAAATTGCATGTGTTTTCGCTTTTTCATTTCACGTTTTTGTAAGATCGAATCCATGTCATACCATGTAAGTGCAAAATAGTTATCTTTAAATGGCACTAAACCAAAATAATACCTCTGTATTTAACTTGGCAATCTGTCAGGTAGCTGACTACTCTAATATAATGACACAATTCTATGAAATAGAAGTGTAATGATTATCCCTACCCATTATTCCAGTTTGCAGTATCTTCTCTAATTTATGCAAAGAATGAAACGGAACTCCTATCTTATGGAGAATCCACTAAACCGTGTCATCTCCAGACAGAGGAGCAGCTTCAGCGACAGACTGCTGTCACTGTCCTGCTCCACTGACAGACTAAGGAGATCGTTCCTCCCCCAAACTATGCGACTCTTCAATTTCACCTGGTGGGGTAAACGTTAACATATTCAAAGTTATTGTCTGTTTTTACCTACATTTTTATTACTCTTTAATATTGTTTTTTATCAGTATGTTGCTGCTGGAGTATGTGAATTTCCCCTTGGGATTAATAAATCATCTGTCTATCTGTCTGTCTGTCTGTCTCCCAAGTAATGCAGAGTGTTAAGTTTTAGGTGAGATTGCTGCTACAGAAAACTTTTTGCGTTCAGGAAGCAAAGGTTTAGATCAGTGTTTTCCAAACCTTTTTCTATGGTGGCACGCTTTTTGTTACCCAAAATCTCGCAAGGCATACCATGATTTTACCAATTTCAAAAACATTAAATGTCAAACACATGCTAAACTGTCCGAATGGTTGAGACTACTGGAGATGCTGTCAGAAAATAAGTTTTGAAACTGGTGTTCGCAGACACAGCACTTAGTGAGCACTTTGGATGCATTTTCCAGCTGCTGCTTTTCTTTGCCTGCTCATACAGGCAGTCTTCCCTCTGCTTCATTCCATTGACTCAGTGACGCGTGCCTGCCTCAGCTGGTTGAACACCAGGCGTGCTGCTGCATTTTGAATTCTCTGCAACTGCTCATCAACCACAACTCCAGATTGCAAAGCAACTTGGTGTGTTAGTAATGACTAGCTGATCTGAACAAAGATGGGATGCTGAATAAACAGATGAGCTGGAATAACAGAGTCTGTCTTTTGCCGGGTTGAACTAGAGGTGGTGTTTTCTTTCATCCAGTTGCAATATAAGTGAGGTATACCATGACTCTAGATGATATTGTGTGGTCCTCTGCATAAAGAAACAATGCAGCCAGGTGATCTAGTGTAGTGAAGAGGTGTATAGAGAGAAGAGGGCCCAGCACCAATTCTTGGGGCACACCCATTATTGCCTGGTGTGCCCTTGACTTGCCTCCTTATCAAGACACATAGTAGAATATGCTGAAGAGGTAGGACTCTTACCATTTGAGAGCAGTCCAAGTGATGCCAGGGTTAGAAAGAAGAGCAAAGAGGATCCTGTAGGGTGACTTTGTTGAGGACTAATCTAGCAAAAGGATTTTCTTGAATTCAAAGAATCCACCACCTTCTAAACCGTACAACAGTCATTTACCATACCAATGGGCTTTGTATTGTTAAATATTTTAATTATTTCAACAGTGTATATCATGCTACTGTCCTTCCTTGACTTTTCCTAAGTAACTTCTAAACTGTGTGGTGTGTGGGTAGAAATCTAGCATTGGAGTATTGCTGTTCCTCATCGGGTAGGGTTAAATATTGTGAAGATTCATAACCGGCACAGAAATTAACTTTCTAAAAAGGCTGGTGAAAACATTCAGGTCAGGGTGGGGAGCACGCACGCACTGGTATGATGCATTGCTACACCCACCACAAAATAAAACCACTCAGGATCCTGGTTGGCAACCCCCCCAGGCACACACACAATCCAGTCCCACCCTCCGGAAATGGTTGTCTATCTGCTGCAGCCATCGGTTACATGGGTGTTCCATTGGTCTGGTCCAGCCACTTTGGTCCTTGGCACTGAGGATGCTGCAAGCTCTGGATCACCCTCTTTGGAATTTCACCACATGACCATAGTGCCGTTCCTGATGCTCCTTCACAATGAGGGTAACATGCCTCATTTAGGTCTCCATGAGCAACTGCTTGTTCAAAACTAAGTCCCACCAGACGTATCCAAGGATTCCCTGAAGAGACCCCGTACCAAAGGAGTCCAGTCTTGATCTTGGATCATTGGATAGTGTCCATGTCTCTACAACTATAGAGTCATGGTGCTTCCTGTTTTACTATAAAGACTTGGGCATTTGTTTTTTTGCAATGATATCTGGAGCACCACAGACCTTTCCAGTGACCACATTGAACCCCCACAGCCCATGCTCTCCCAATCCATCTACTGACTTCGTAGGAAGAGTCACCAGAGACATGAATGTTGCTGCCAAGGTACGTAAGTAAACCTCTCAACGTGGTCGACATTGTCTCCGCAATCCGACACACTGTTGATGGCTGTGCCCGTGAGGTCATTAAAGGCCTTAATGTTGGTTTTTATCCAGGACACTCAAGTTCAGATACTCATACTCCTCACTCAGTCTCTCGAGAGTGCCTATTAGAGCTTCCATTGACTCTGTGAAGATCTCAGCATCGTCGGCAAAGTCAAGATCAACTAATTCACCATCACTGTCACTGGACCCCATGACCTTGCCCAACACCCAGTCCATGGAAGCACTGAACTGGTTAGGAGCAAGAACACCCCCACAACGAACCCCAGAATCAACTGGGGAAAAATGCAGAAGTTCTGCCTCCACTCTATATACATCGCTCACATTACCAGTGTACAGGCAAGCCATGACATCCAGCAAATTTGGGTGGGATCATGGGAAGTCTCAGGATGTCTCACAGGGCAGCTTGATCAGTTGAGTTGAGCGCTTTACAAAAATTGATAAAGGCTGCAGGGAAACTGCTGATATTTGCATTTGTGCTTGAGGAGGATCCTCAATGCCAGGATGTGGTCGATTGACAGACTTCTTGGGTGTAAAACCAGACTGTTCCAGTTGCTGGTAGGTGAGCAAGTGATCACAGATCCTATTGAAGATGACCCTAGCATGGACCTTACCCAGCACGGAGTGTAGCATTATCCCCCTGTTGTTGCTGCAATCCAGGCAATCACCCTTTCTTTTCCAGACAGCAACGACAAGTTCTGTTTTCTAGTCAGTTGGGATGATGCCTGTCCCCTAAGTGGTAGCAAAGATGGCTTACAATGCCAAGAGGACAGCTTTACCACCAGCCTGTAGAAATTCACCCCGGATAGCACAGACCCCTACAACTTTCCCTACCCTCGGATGGTTCACCTATGCAATCTCAAGGAGACTGGGTGGTTCACAGCTTAATTAGAGGATCAGTCTCAAGAACAGTGGACCCAGAGATGTTCATCACCCTAGCCGGAGGATCAGCTTTAAACAGCTGCTCAAAGTAGCCAACCCAGTGGGTCACAACTGCATCTTCTTCCGTTCCATCACCCACCCTGACTGTGACTCCGACCAGATCCATATATGGTGTGTCACTTGCTCACAGACTCTAACAAATGTCTCCCTATCTGGCCTCCGATCCCTTGCAGCTGACCTCTTCAGTTGCCATCAAGCTGTGCGCTTTGACTTCTCTCTATAAACACCAGCAACACCAACACGACCCTCAGCAATCTTTAGGGTCTTGTCACGGAAGGTCTCCCACATCACATTAGGATTGGCAGTCACACCCAAGTCTGCAAGTTCCTGACACAAACTGTGTGGAAAGTTGTTAGACACAGACTGATTTTGGGATCTGGCCAAGTCCAGCCTCATTCTCCTACTGGACTTCAGCGTGGATCTTCATAGTAGCAACAAGTCTGTGATCAGAGTTCACAACCTTCTGTAGACCCTGTAGTTCTTTAGGAGCCTCCAGCGTCTGCCCACAAGGATGTGCTCTGTCTCCTTTTCTGCTCCACCTGTACTGGAGTACCAAGTCCAACAATGCAGCTTAAGCTGCTGGAACCAGGATCTATCAATCTTCAGCCACTGACCTTTTACAAAGTCGTGGAACAAGGAGTCACTTTCACCACAGTCGACACACCTATGGGGACCAACACAATCCTCATAGCCAGCCCTGTTGGTGTCAGTGGTTGCATTTGAAGCCACCTGTGACCAGAGGAGTGTTTACTTGGTGATTGATGGGTATCCACAAAAGAATGTCTCCCTCACTGAGACATCACTCACAGTGGTTGGAGCATACACGGAGACAACAGACAAGGCACCCTGTGAGTGCCTTAACCTGAGTCTCATAATACACTCTTTGAAAGGTATGACCTCAGACACCATTGGAAGGAGTCAATCCACCAAAGCAACAGCTCCCACCCCCAACCGCCCCAACCCCCTCATCCATAAGAGCATGAAAGCCATCAGAGATCTGGCCACTCCCTGGTCTGTGTACTTCAGAGACTGCCGCCAATGAAATGTGTAGTTTACGAACCTCCTCCAACAGCAGGGGAAGATGGTCATCCTGCCGGAGAAACGAGACATTACATGTGTTCACCCGGATGGGCTACATCAAATTAGGACTCAAGTGCTACCACACCTCGGCACCACACCAGTTCTGATCCCTTGCAGGTCTGACCCCATTGATTCTCTAGCAGTTTTGATTCTTCCGGGGACGAGGCTCCTGAGGAGTTTCACCTATCATCATCTTCTTCATAATGTGTGCAGCCTTCCTGTGGGTGCCTGTATCAGATCGACTCCCATTGAGAGCAGAAAGGCTTCGCGTCTGCCATGTTGCAGCTGTGTGAAGTTTTTATGGAGGCTGGAGTGCCAATCCTGCCCCCAAACCCAAGTTTTCCCTGTAGGTTTGATGACTGTTTGCAGGGCTGGATGCAGTTTAAAATCATATCCAGGACCAAACACCTCACCAAAACACTGTACGTGGAAATTAAAGGATGAAACAGAAAAAAAAATGTATGTGTCCAAAATTTGCATCAACCTAATGTCAAAATAATGATGGAAAATAAAGAATAAACTGGCTAAAAGGGAAATGATGATAATAAAACAAAAGTAGAACTTGTACCTGAAGAAAATAAATAAACAATATTGTTTAGCATAAAGAGCCTCTGAAAGGAGATTGCATTGCATTCTAGGATTTGATAGACCACCCTTAAAGGGCTTGTGCAGATTGTCCCATTGCTAGTACATGAAAACAATATGATGGGGTTCATGGTAGTCGGACAGTTTGAATTGAGTCTGAGTGTTCTATAGTCGGGGTTGGTTCTGTGTGTGGTGTTTTTTAAATGCTGTCCCACAGATTAACTCCCTAGGCAACTGCCTAGTTTGCCTAACTGGTAGACCTCTATCTATACTAATAAAAGGCAAAGCCCTCACTGACTGACTGACTGACTGACTCATCACTAATTCTCCAACTTCCCGTGTAGGTAGAAGTCTGAAATTTGGCAGGCTCATTCCTTACAGCTTACTTACAAAAGTTAGGCAGGTTTTATTTCGAAATTCTACGCATAATGGTCATAACTGGAACCTGTTTGACTGACTGACTCATCACTAATTCTCCAACTTCCCGTGTAGGTAGAAGTCTGAAATTTGGCAGGCTCATTCCTTACAGCTTACTTACAAAAGTTAGGCAGGTTTTATTTCGAAATTCTACGCTTAATGGTCATAACTGGAACCTGTTTGACTGACTCACTCATCACTAATTCTCCATCTTCCCGTGTAGGTAGAAGTCTGAAATTTGGCAGGCTCATTCCTTACAGCTTACTTACAAAAGTTAGGCAGGTTTTATTTCGAAATTCTACGCGTAATGGTCATAACTGGAACCTGTTTGACTGACTCACTCATCACTAATTCTCCAACTTCCCGTGTAGGTAGAAGGCTGAAATTTGGCAGGCTCATTCCTTACAGCTTACTTACAAAAGTTAGGCAGGTTTCATTTCGAAATTGTACGTGTAATGGTCATAACTGGAACCTGTTTTTTGTCCATATACTCTAATGGAGGAGGCGGAGTCACGTATCGCGTCATCACGTATTACGCCTCCTACGTAATCACGTGAACTGAAAACGAGGAAGAGATTTACAGCACAAGTCAAACGCGGGGAACGAAGGTAAATGACGTTAATTGTTGACTGTCTTTTAATACTGTGTACTTGTTGAGTGTCTTTTAATACTGTGTAAGCATACATATTAACACAGTGCAATTAAACGTGTGCATTTACGGGGTGATTTCTCAGGCTTAAAAGCTCGCCTTTTATTAAAAAGGTAAATGCAAACTCTTTTCATTCTGAAGGGCACAAACCACGTTAGATTTCAGCCGTTAAACGCGCAAAAATGTCAGTACACCAGATAAAAAAGCGCAACATATTATCAGTTGTATTGTATGCTTACAATACATATAGAAATGTGTTAATCGTTAACTAATATTATGGGATGGTGTTTTTCGACTCGCGCTTTGATTTAAACGATTGCATGTCTTGGTGGGTTTGCGTAGCTTATTGTCAATATCTTTACAGCTCTTTTTAAGACTTAATTTAAAAAGGTTTTCTTTTCTTTTTAATAAAAATTTAAAAGCAGTACTTCGCCGGTGCGAAGCGCTCACTTCACTCCCTTACGGGAATCGAACCTCGGACGTCAGCGCTAGAGGCTAAGCCCCTAAAATTGCGCCACGGCGTGTGGTTCGTTTATTTGACAGCATGTAGATCGGGGTAATTACATTCACGGCATTCGTAGTCTGATTCACAATCTGATTGTATGGGTGGTTACCTACCAGGTAACGCTTATGGTTAGCCAGCAAGTCATCTCGAAGTGATCACTCGAGTGAACGCAGCTTCACAAAAAAACAGATCCTTAACAAACTGTTATTGGTATATTTTCCCTCAATTTTAAAAGGTTTTCTTTTCTTCTTAATAAAAATTTAAAAGCAGTACTTCGCCGGTGCGAAGCGCGGGGATTTGAGCAACTGACGCATACAGACATATTCATGAGTGCAGGTACTTCGGAAAGAAAGCACCGTGTAAACCTAAACTTTAAATTAAGTTCATAGACCTACAAAAGTTTGCCATTGATTTGAGGCAAGATTGCTTTTCTCATGTACAACTATACGTTGCATTCTTAACAGTAAGCTTGCACAGCTTGGTCATATTACAACCTGAGTGCTGAACTGACAACGTCGTATACAAACAAAACTATAACAATCGTAATAAACAAACAAAAAAAAAAAGCGAAGAACCCTTGGATTTAATAAAAAGGCTCTTTCCTTGGCGAAGCAAGGAAAAAGGAAGACCTTATATGGCGTTCTTTTATAAAACAGCGGAAAAGCTGTGTTAAGGCTGCTTCACAAAAAAACAGATCCTTAACAAATTGCTATTGGGATATTTTCCCTCAATTTAAAAAGCTTTTCTTCTTCATAAAAATTTAAAAGCAGTACTTCGCGTGGATTTATATATATATATATATATATATATATATATATATATATATATATAATATAGAGAGAGAGAGAGAGAGAGAGAGATATATATATATATATATATATATATACAGTGGAACCTCGAGATACGATCACCTCTGTATATGAGAAATTCAAAATATGACGAAAGTATGAGCGAAAAATTCAGATCTAAATGCGAGCATTGGCTCACGTAACGAGCCACGAGCCAGGCTGTGGGTATAGCTCGCGGCTTAGCGAGGGGGCGTGGTAGCAGTTGCGAGCCGCGATCTGCGGTGTCTGCGTTTCTCAGTTAAGTGCACAGGTGGGAGACTGCCCACATCCATGATTGTTCCTGTGGCTGATGGGCTGCAGCTGCCATGTCCTCCCCTGCATATATAGAGAAGCGCGAGCCGGTTAAGGGGGAGAAGAAGTGAGAGGAAAGAGAGAGAGAGAGAAGGGAGAGAGAGGAGGAGAGAGAGGAAGTCGGTGCAGGAGAGCAGGAGAGCAGGCTCGCGTGTAGCTGAACAGTGAGCTGAACAGGCGAGCCAAACAGCTGAAGCAGGACGGTGTAGAGAAGGTCAGCTGCATTAAGAGTGTCTCGCCTGTTGCAGAGCCCGCAGGTGAGACGCTAACAGAGAAGAAGCACCGGGGATTGTCGTCTGTTTTTTAAATACTGCATCCTTTTGACGTTTTAACCTCGTGTTAAAAGATTGTTATTCTTGTGTATTTTAAACCTCCACTTCACAACTGTTTTAAGGATTATTTATTTAAAGATTTATTTAATGCTCTACTGCACTTTGGACACCTGTTTTGATTCTTTTAATAATCAGTTATATTATTTACCAGTGTTATTTATTAAAGGTAGACTACAATATATATAATTTATCAGTGTTATTTGTTAGGAAAATTGATTTTTATGTTAATATATTTGGGGTGCGGAACGGATTAACTGGATTTCCATTATTTTCAATGGGGAAGTTTGTTCTAGATACGAGAAATTCGCTATACAAGCTCAGTGCTGGAACGAATTAAACTCGTATCTAGAGGTTCCACTGTATATATAGATATAGATATATATATATAGATACACATATATAGATATAGATATATACATATATATGTATGTATGTCTATATATATAATATATGTAAGCTTATAAGTACTGCCTTACTTCTCTTTAAGAAAGGAAGATGTAATGATACTTTTAAACGATTCCATGTCTTGGTGGGTTTGCGTAGCTTATTGTCAATATCTTTACACCTGTTTTTAAGACTTATTGACTGAAACGGGCTTTCACGAAAAAAGTTAGGGCTTTGCTACAGGATACACCCTCCACAAGTTAAGCAAGTAAAAATAAAAGTGTATATTTCTGTTTTATTTAAACCTTTTAAGTTTGTATGCATAGCCCCATTTGGCTGTTTTAGTTTTTTTTTTCTTTCTTCAGTAATATTTAATCTCCTTAAAGAAAAAGAACATATGCATTTTACTTTTTTTGTATCTCTTTAGTAATATTTTAGTGTAAAAGGATAACCAGTATTTAAACCTTTTATGTTACTTTATAAAGTTATTTTACACAATGTTGACAACTTAATAAGAAAGCTACATATTTTGGCTGCTGCTGCTTTAATTTTCAATGAAATGAAAAAAGCTCTCCAAGAGACAACCTCAATGAAGAAGAAACAGTTTGCAAATATATATATAAAAAACATATAAAAAATAAAAAATATATATATAAAAAAAAAACACTCAAAAAAAATT